>NC_089742.1:31155847-31158347 GCF_040412425.1 Macrobrachium rosenbergii | reverse complement strand
CTCCTCCTCCTCCTCTTCCTCCTCCTCCTCCTCCTCCTCCTCCTCCTCCTCCTCCTCCTCCTCCTCCTCCTCCTCCTCCTCCTCCTCCTTCTTCTTCTTCTTCTTCATGATTTCATTCACTTCTCGGGCCTTATTGAGACACTTTGCTCTTGCACACCGGGCTCCTAAGTCTGGTTTTGTAAGTTTCCAAGTGTTGATTTTGGGAAGCGGTTAATAATAAATAAATATATAAACCAATAAATGAATAATTACGTAAGTAAATAAATTAATGAATAAATAAGTAGATAAAAAAAATGAATCCAAGATACACAAGTCAACAAAACTTAACATAATACTTAAAAAGAAAAAAAAGTTAAGCAATGAAAAAACTACTGCCGAAGAAACTGCATCACCTAAAATCAGAAGCACTTCCTCCCTTGAACTAAAGACCACCAGTAACAACTACAATCCTCAGGAAGACTGTTCTGCAGTTCTGCAACGTACGAAGCGAAATACGCCTGAAAATTGGAAGCTGCACCGAGAGCATCTCTTTGGGAGGTCTGTGTCAGATCAGTGGCCTAGGGAAATGAAGACACGACGTTTACACTGCCCTAAAATGGAAGACTGCAGTACCTGCAAAAATACAAAACTGAGAAAAATGGTAGATACTGCAGTTTTCCCTTGCCTTGCTACCGATTTTGCAGATACTGCAAACGGGACCCCCTAAATAAAGCATTGAAGAATCATTCTGAAACTGCAATAACTTGTGTTTTAGTGTTTTACGAGCCCAATAGGTCACATCTCAATTTCGAAAATTTTGCAAATATTGCAGTTTTCCATTTTAGCGCAGTACAGGTCACTAAAGATGACGCTTGAGGGTGACCTAACTTTGAAAGGAGGAGCTGAAGAATAAAAGTGATAACGCCCCGTTCAGTTGCTCAAATCAATTAGTCAGTGGCCATTACATAGAAGATACTCAAAGATATTTAAACTCATGTAGGAAAAATGTGGCAAAAAATTAGACTAACCGGATCTGGACATTCAAAAAACATAAATTTCGTTACCACTTAAAACAAATTAACAGGTCAAACCATGAAGAAAATTAACGTTAAAACGAAAATGTTCAAATTTCATCTAGATAAAATATAGGAAGCTATAAAACATTAACGAAGAATTACTGATAATTATAAAAAGATTTCCAGCCAATATTTGAGGCAAATATTTTGAGCGTCTTGGCGCTATGTTTTGAACCAGGCAGCCAATGGTTAATTGATTTGATCTCATTAGCTATGGTCGCAGATTTTTGCCTAATTAGACGTCACTGTCATGACTATACGTAAGTTCGATTATGCTAAAAAATAGAGAGAAATTTCGGCAACGTGGAAACCAGCTTAACAAGCAAAGAGATTTAATTTTCTGCACATATAAGATATATGTATCCTCCTCCTCCCCTTCAACTTCTTCCTCCTCCTCCTCCTCCCTGTTCTTCTTCTCCTTTCTTCTTCTTCTTCTTCTTCTTCTTCTTCTTCTTCTTCTTCTTCTTACTGCGACGTGTTCCCGCCGTTGCTATGGAATCCGCCGAGTTGTTTACATCAATGAGTTTGCCCAAGAGAAGTTCTTTGATCTGAGATGGGCAATTAGGATGATGGGTGGCCAAAAAAATTCAATTATTTGAGCACGGACATTTTTATATGACTTGGGAGAGGGTAGTCGGAGGAATGTTTACGACGTGCACGTAAGCGAGCATACACACACACACACACACACACACACACACATATACACACACACATATATATATATATATATATATATATATTGATATCATATTCTATATATATATATATATATATATATATATATATATATATATATATATATATATATATATATATAAGACAAGTCTTTTGGGATGACTTTGCATGCTAAATGGTCTATATAACCTGGTTCATTCCACCACAGTTGACTGACAGCCAGGTGCACAATTCCATGCCTTACGTCAACGGAGTTACTTACGAATTCTTCAGTAAACGGGATCTTTCCCTCAAAAGAAATCTTTTGTATCATTCTTCCCAGAACGGAACTTAACATAACACATACAAATCAGCATTGAGTTGAAATAAACACATCCAGTTAATATAATCATGTGTGAGAGACATAACAGGAAAATAAACGGCTGAACAGAAAGAGATAAAATGAAGAAGGCGGAGGCGAGAATCGAGCTGAGAGAGAGAGAGAGAGAGAGAGAGAGAGAGAGAGAGAGAGAGAGAGAGAGAGAGAGAGAGACCTCAAATGTTTTATTTCAGCCTGATGTTATTAATCAGGTACCCAAGCGAGCCATCTGAATTACGAAGTCAAAAAAAAAGGTAAGGAAAATGAATGAATTATCCGCAAAAAGAAAAATACATTAGTGTCACTTTTAATTAACTTTCTCTCTTCTCTCTCTCTCTCTCTCTCTCTCTCTCTCTCTCTCTCTCTCTCTCTCTCTCTCTCTCTCTCTTTCTTCTTCTTCTTCTTCTTC
>NC_089742.1:31145847-31150847 GCF_040412425.1 Macrobrachium rosenbergii | reverse complement strand
TGTAGTTTCAAAGTCACTGTCCATCCTTGTTCTTAAACCAGACCCTGGTTCGAATCACAGCCGGCTCAGAAGTATTTATCTGTTATAATTTCCCTTGGGTGGAGGATATTCCCAAGCTATAGTGAATCCGATATTGTACGGTATTTACAGTTTAACATTTGCGAATATAAAATAGTGAAAGTCACATGTGTAAAGTAAATTGTATATGTAAATATATAATATATATATATATATGTATATATTGCATGTGTATGTATATACTTATATATATATATATAAATATATTATATATATATATATATATATATATATATATATATATATATATATATATATACTGCATGTGATAACGTAATATGTATACATAGATATATATAATTATATATATACTGTATAATATACAGTATATATATACATATATACATGTAGAATTATGTATACAAACGCCCATTTCTCCGCTCGAAAGTCAGACTTTGATATCAGAACTAAACTACACATTCATCCATTCAAATTCAGCCCGGATTGTTAAAAAAGAAAAAAAAAGTTCTTTGTCCCAAGGGAGTAATTAACACGCACCGAGAAGTCAATTACAAGAAAGAAAAGAAAAGAGAGAGAGAGAGAGAGAGAGAGAGAGAGAGAGAGAGAGAGAGAGAGAGAGAGAGAGAGAGAAACAAGGAAAAATGAGTTACTCGTTTTTCTACGTAGAAAGAAAAGAAAAAAATTTATAATGTCAGTGGACAAACGTTCAGGGAAAAAAATACAGTCGGCTCTCAAATACAAATTCAGGTTTCTCTTCTTTCCCAGTTTTTCCACTTCTTCCTTTTTTTTTTAAGTCAGCGCATTTTCGAAAGAGCGGACCGGCAATTTCGACCGGACTGCTATCCGTACGGGTGGTGATTGGTGTGATATGAGAGGCAGAGACTTTGACAGATTTCTCTTCTCTCTCACTTTGTTCTTAAACAAAGACTCGCTTTTAAAATCCTCGCGGTAAATGTGAGGAATTTTATTTCTGTATATATCAGTTATTCTATACCCATAGATAGCTAAATACTGGAATTGTTGTGAATTGTGAAAATTAAAATGTGAAATGTTATTCGTGTATTCTTGTTAATAGTTATTCTATATCTATAAATAGCTGAATGCCTAAAATGCCACAAATTGTGAAAATTAAAATGCGATCACACTCCTGGCCCGGACATCAAACTTCATTATGAAAACTACGATCAGAAATATAGCCTACAATATATTTGATTATGGACCTTGTAATCGAGACATAAGCGCCTTATCAGTTGTTCGAAAATAGCATCAGCTATTTTGAGTGCCTAAAATTTGATATTTTTCGCGTCTGTTTTAATAATGACGATAATGATCTGATGTGAGAGGTGGTTAAATACTCTATGTTTACATCTGTAATACAGAAAACGGGAAATTGTCGCGGGGGAAGCCTCTACATCTGTATTACAGAAAACGGGAAATTGCCTAACAAATGTAAGGAGAGACTCCAGCAAACTGGAAACGCAACGGACTCTGAATTGCAAGATGCCATGAATGGTGCTTTAGTCCGCCCTCACCTGGAAATGTCGTAGTGAATAGCTCTTTGAGTTAGGTTCATCCCCATCCAATGGCCAGATTAGGATGAGAGGGCGAAGGAGAGAGAATGAAATGCGAAATGTTACAAACTTAGGGCGTAGGTGGACAGAGATGACACGAAGCTATGAACTGGATTGCTGTAACGTATGGAAGGTATTTCTTTCTGGATGACGGCTGGAGTTAAAGCGATGCCTCTCGGGTTACTGTATTTATTTTGAGTATGGGCATGAGAGAGAGAGAGAGAGAGAGAGAGAGAGAGAGAGAGAGAGAGAGAGAGAGAGAGAGAGAGAGAGAGAGAGAAGGAATACCACATGACCAGTTCTCATCCAATTGGGTAGGGGATTATCTCGTCGAAACCCTTCCTTTCTGCATTGCATTTTATGCGTATATACAGTACGCGAATATCTATAGAAAGAGAAATAGAGAAATGACAATACAACATCCCCTACACAGCAGAGAAGTTAAAATGGAAAGGAACGAGGGCGATCTAAAGTTTGGGACTCTAACGAAGAAACTCCGTTCTGCCATAAAATTGTTCTCGGGTGCATAGACGCCTTAAAACACTGGGCTATTTCGAAGACAAATGCCCGCGCTAAGAGTTACAAAAGGGGTTAGGAGACGCGTCCTCTGGATGTTGGACGAGGGACATTCCCTTAGATCTAACATACGAAAGGTAAATGTGTATTTCAGAATGGCAAAAGATAAATTTAACAAGAAAAGGGTACTTCTCTGAGCCCAGACACAGCATCAGAATGAAAGTTAATTCCCCATCTTATATGACAGTTTAACATAAAAAGGGTATTTCATGATGCTAAAGGATAAATTTAACCAAGAAAAGGCGTTATACGGGACAAAATAAACAGGAAAAAGATATTTAACTATAAATTATACATCTCATAACATAAACAGCATTTCTTGCTACCCAAGGACAAAATTAACAAAGAAGTGTTTCCTGTCCCTTAGTAGCAAATTTAACATGTAAAGTGTATTTCTTTGGCCAGGGGAGAAATTCAACACGGTAAGGTTATTTATGGATGCTAAGGCATACGTTTAACAGGAATGTGGTATTTCTTGAGGCAATGGGTCAAAGTTAACAGAAAAAAAAAAGGGGTACTTCTTGGTGCCTAATGGCCAACATGAACATACAAACATTACTGGAAAATTTGGCCAGGAAAGAGCATTAAAAAAACTCGACATGAAAAAGTACTTATTGGTGTGAATTAAGCAAGGAGGAGAGAGAGAGAGAGAGAGAGAGAGAGAGAGAGAGAGAGAGAGAGAGAGAGAGAGAGACCAATACGGTTGAAAACTAGAGTGGCGGAGAAAAGAGACCAATGCAGCTGCAAGAGAGAGAGAGAGAGAGAGAGAGAGAGAGAGGAGAGAGAGAGAGAGAGAGAGAGAGAGAGAACACCAATGCATTTCCAAACTTGAGAGAGGAAGAAAAGAAACCAATGCTGTTGCAAGAGAGAGAGAGAGAGAGAGAGAGAGAGAGAGAGAGAAACACCAATGCAGTTGCAAACTAGAGTGAGGAAGAAAAGAAACCAGTGCAGTTGCAAGAGAGAGAGAGAGAGAGAGAGAGAGAGAGAGAGAGAGAGAGAGAGAGAGAGAGAGAGAATGAAGAAACCAACGCAGCAGTTTCGGACGAAATCGCGAACCAACTGCAGATGTAAATCAATCATCGGCAATTATAAATTCTCCCGTTTCATTTCCCTTCTGCTAACGCATCGTCGCCCCGCGCATCCTCCGTCATACGAAGTCATTCGACCAAGCAGAAGAGAATAAACGAACGTAGGTGGCAATCAACTAACTCTTTGTGAAGTTTATACTAACCGTTAATTTATTAAGGCTCGATATTACTGGAACGCAACCTCAGAACAATGCCCGCTCTGTCTGAAGATATTGTTATCGTACTTTGGCAACCTAACGTCAAGAAAACGGACGCACGATGCATTTGGTAATTAACTAACTTGCCATTTTGCGCACCAGTCTTTATGAAGTTATACTAACCGTTAATTTATCAAGGTTCCATAATACTGGAACTCCGGAGACTTTATAACTGTGTCCAGCAGTGAACCTAATTGGCAACCTAATCTTATGAAATCGGACGCAATTTTGACCAGCAGGTTGCCAGGGTAAGATAATGAAACCTTCAGACTCCATGGCTGCGGATAAATAGACAGTTCGCATCACCATTTTGATTGGTTTACATCAGCAAAAGGAACTGCGTTGCCTTTAAGTCGTTACTTCATAAAATAAAGTTTTTAGAAATTGAGCTTTGGTACTGCCCAGATTTGGTACAAAAAAATTAAGAAATATTTGATACTTTAATATTTTCAGAGAAAATTGTAAACATCTATGTTCATGGTTTCACAAATGAAATCAAACATTCGCTATTTTTGTACCAACAGGCATTAAGAAAATATTAGTAACTATACGAAAATTATTTTGAGTAGTATAAAAGTCCTTTACTAAAATGAAAAATAATCTTTAACATTTTCTGTTCCATCAAAATTATTAAAGAAAATGTTTGTAAGATTGCCAAGTCTAATCAGGTTTATGGGATTTTGTTTTCTCCTCAATAATAATAATAATAATAATAATAATAATAATAATAATAATAATAATAATAATAATAATTTGAACCTCCAATGAGACACCAAGAGAGCTACACACTTGTAGAAGAAGACTTGAATAATAATAATAATAATAATAATAATAATAATAATAATAATAATAATAATAATAAAGTTTCTTTTTCATCGTTCCATTACCTCCTTCACTTTACCATTTCTCGTGACGACTTCTTTGCTTTTACTTCTCTTCCGCTTCATATCTCCTCCTCCCCCTCTTCCTCTCTTCTTCCACCATTTCCCACAAAGACTCTGAGCTCGAATTTTCCGAGAAGAATGTTGACTTTGGCTCGATGAATCGGGAACAAATAATTTGCGCGTGAAACCGATGCTCAGTGGAAGCCCGTCCGTGAGGTCGCATTTTCGCGAGCTGTGGGACGTTCTGGGTGAAAGATTCTGTTCAAGAACGCTGGGTTTTGCGTAACGTTCTGCACGTCTTTACACGCTCGGTCTGATCAGCTCTCGGTGAACGTACCCTTCTGAGGTTTAAACAGAGAAAGAGCTCGTTCAAGAGGTTTGCTTTTAGCGAACGTCACAGACGAGGGATTCTCTTCAAGAACGCAGCCTTTAGCTTAACGTTCTGCGCGTCTTCGCACGTTCAGTCTGATCCGCTCTTAGTGAACGCATCCCTCTCAGATATAAACAGAGAAACGGCTCGTTCAAGAGGTTTCCTTTTAGCGAACGTCACAGACGAGGGATTCTCTTCAAGAACGCAGCCTTTAGCGTAACGTTCTGTACGCCTTCGCACGTTCAGTCTGATCCGCTCTTAGCGAACGCATCCCT
>NC_089742.1:31135847-31138347 GCF_040412425.1 Macrobrachium rosenbergii | reverse complement strand
AAATCAGTATCTTCAAGATTTTAAAATGTCTGGCAAAGCTCACCATTACGAAAAAATATTTTGTATTCCCTTAGGAAAAATATACGACAAATGCTCAAAGCCTGTGACGTCACTATCGGCGGAGAAATGCCCGTCGGAAGTAGTTCCTCATGAATGTATTCCTTTAAAATTGGAAAGAAACCCGATATTAACGATAACTGGGGAACTATCGATGTCACAAAACCCTTTAGTTTGATTATAAAATACTACCAAGGAAATATTGGATCACAAAACCCTTTAGTTTGATTATAAAAAATAATACCAAGGAAATATTGATCACAAAACGCTTTAGTTTGATTATATAAAATACTACCAAGGAAATATTGGATCACAAAACCCTTTAGTTTGATTATAAAAAAAAATAATACCAAGGAAATATTGGATCACAAAACGCTTTAGTTTGATTATAACTACCAAGGAAATATTATCACAAACCCTTTAGTTTGATTATAAAAAATAATACCAATGAAATATTGGATCACAAAACGCTTTAGTTTGTATAAAATTACCAAGGAAATATTGATCACAAAACCCTTTAGTTTGATTATAAAAAATAATACCAAGGAAATAATCACAAACGCTTTAGTTTGATTTATAAAATACTACCAAGGAAATATTGATCACAAAACCTTTAGTTTGATTATAAAAAAAAATAATACCAAGGAAATATTGATCACAAAACGCTTTAGTTTGATTATAAATTCATGAAATATTGATCACAAAACCTTTTTAGTTTTTATAAAAAAATAATACCAAGGAAATATTGATCACAAAACGCTTTAGTTTGATTATAAATACTACCAAGGAAATATTGATCACAAAACCCTTTTAGTTTGATTATAAAAAAATAATACTAAGGAAATATTATTACAAAACGCTTTAGTTTGATTATAAAATACTACGATCAAAAACCTTTAGTTTGATTATAAAAAAATAATACCAAGGAAATATTGGATCACAAAAACGCTTAGTTTGATTATAAAATACTACAAGGAAATATTGTCACAAAACCTTTAGTTTGATTATAAAAAAATAATACTCAAGGAAATACTGGATCACAAAACGCTTTAGTTTGATTATAAAATACTACCAAGGAAATATTGGATCACAAAACCCTTTAGTTTGATTATAAAAAAAAATAATACCAAGGAAATATTGGATCACAAAACGCTTTAGTTTGATTATAAAAATACTACCAAGGAAATATTGATCACAAAACCTTTTAGTTTGATTTTTTTATAAAAATAATACCATGAAATATTTAAAACGCTTTTAGTTTGATTTATAAAATACTACCAAGGAAATATTGACACAAAACTTTTTAGTTTGATTTTATAAAAAATAATACCAAGGGAAATATTATCACTGCTTTAGTTTGATTATAAAATACTACCAAGGAAATATTGTCACAAAACCCTTTAGTTTGATTATAAAAAATAATACCAAGGAAATATTGATCACAAAACGCTTTAGTTTGATTATAAAATACTACCAAGGAAATATTGATCACAAAACCTTTAGTTTGATTATAAAAAAATAATACCAAGGAAATATTTCACAAAACGCTTTAGTTTGATTATAAATACTACCATGAAATATTGGATCACAAAACCTTTTGTTTGATTATAAAAAAATAATACCAAGGAAATATTGATCACAAACCCTTTAGTTTGATTATAAAATACTACCAAGGAAATATTGGATCACAAAACCCTTTAGTTTGATTATAAAAAAAAATAATACCAAGGAAATATTGGATCACAAAACGCTTTAGTTTGATTATAAAATACTACCAAGGAAATATTGGATCACAAAACCCTTTAGTTTGATTATAAAAAAAAATAATACCAAGGAAATATTGGATCACAAAACGCTTTAGTTTGATTTATAAATACTACTAAGGAAATATTGATCACCCTTTAGTTTGATTATAAAAAAAAATACCAAGGAAATATTGGATCACAAAACCCTTTAGTTTGATTATAAAATACTACCAAGATAAAATTGGCCTTCAGTAAACAACAAGGATTGCAAGTCAAGCACTCTTTGGAACTGCGAACACGGCTGTGTTTCGTAAAAGAAAGTTAGACTACCCCGATTTACCCTTTTGCTAACTTCAAATTATCTATCAGTGTTAAAAGGGCATTGTATGATAAGCATCAATAAGAAGGTTGTCTAATATTGTTGCCTTATAATAAAGGTAGTGTAGATAAAGCTAGGAACACAGAGCTCGCTCATCCTGACGCCTAATTATGGTAATTACCTACGGTAATTACTGTAATTACAGTTGTTTTGTTTACGGTGCCGATAGTTGTGAAGGTAATTAACTATTGACACAACTATCGACACTAAAGGGTTAGCCTATCATCAAAAATCTCTCCAGGATTTAAGGTTTGCTTTCTTATACTCGGCGTATAAGACGACCCCCATTTTGGGGGAGATTGTTTTAAGGTTAAAAGGT
>NC_089742.1:31073347-31130847 GCF_040412425.1 Macrobrachium rosenbergii | reverse complement strand
AAAAAAAACAGATCGTAATTGTTTCTCTAGCTGTCGCTGATAGATACGCAATCGCCGATCGTTTAGTAAAAGATGTTATTTAGGAAATTAGGATACAGAAAAATAGCCGAATTATTATTGCAAAATTAAAGGCTACATATTTAAAATCATATTTGAAATGCGTGATAAAGCAGTAGTATATGGTTAGTGAAGAACAGGATAGACTTTTCTTGTTAGAGAGAGAGAGAGAGAGAGAGAGAGAGAGAGAGAGATAAATGCTAGCCAAAGCGTAGGCAAGTTAAGTCTCCATTGATAGCTCTAAATAGATAAATTGTGTGGACTGCCATACAATTATAATACCTACCTATAGCTGACCTCAAGATATCCAGAGCGCTAAGTGGTTATTCCTAACACCACCCCAACAATCCTCCCCTTACCCCCACCCATTCCTTCCCCCACCCCCATACTACCACCCCCTTTGACCTACGCGCACACATACACACACACACACACACACATTCACAAGCGATCATAACAACACGGGGAAATCAGAACTGGACGACTTATTGATGACGCTTCAATATTCTCGCGATCCGTGAAATATTCATGAGAAGAAGAAGAAGAAGAAGAAGGGTGATCAGCTGTGGCTAGTTTCGGCCATCATCATCATCATCATCATCATCATTTCTTTTCTGTTTGGGGAGCGATTTGGGTTCCGATAGGGATGGATTCCACGCTACAAATTCTTCGCCGAGCCTCCGCGTGTTTGGTGGAGACCGTCTGGGATTTCCCTTCCATTAGCTTCTTATTTTCCTCATCCTGCTCCTCCTCCTCCTCCTCGTCCTCCTCCTCTCCTCCTCCTCCTCCTCCTCTACCTCATCATAATCCTCATAATCATCCGCCTCCACCTCCTCCTCCTCCTCCTCCTCCTCAAACTCCTCTTACTCCTCCGCCGCCGCCGCCTCCACCTCCTCCTCCTCCTCCTCATACTCCTCATACTCTTCCTTCTCCTCCTTCTCCTCCTCCTCCTCCTCCTCCTCCTCCTCTTCTTCTTCTTCTTCTTCTCCTTCTTCTTCTTCCTCTTCTTCTTCTTCTTCTTCTTCTTCTTCTTCCTAGCTATTCTCCCCTCCTCTCCCCCCCCTCCTCCTCCTCCTCCTCCTCCTCCTCTTCTTCTCCTTCTTCTTCCTCCTCCCCCTCCTCCTCCTCCTCCTCCTCCTCCTCCTCTTCTTCTTCTTCTTCTTCTTCTTCTTTCCTCAGCCCCCTCGTCCTCCCCTTCTTCTTATTCTTCTCCTTCTTCGCCTCCTCCTTCTTCTCCTTCCTCCTTCTCTTTCTTCTTCTTCTTCTTCTTCTTCTTCTTCCTCTTCTTGCTTCCCAGTTTAATTTTCATGATCATCTTCTAACTAAGATTTCTTCTCTAAAAAAAAAAGGGCATCAAAAAACTAGATGTTGGGACGCCAGTTTCAGCAGCCATAAATCAATCAATCAATTCTCTAAAAAACTATGATATAAACCTGGACTACACACACGCACACAAACGCACACACCCGCACGCACACACAAATAAACAATCGAAGATCGAGGCGACTTCCTTACGAAACACTGGGGAAAAAAGATTAGGTTCATCTGATTTTTCGAAGAATTATGAGCCTAGGACCCGCTCTTGTTACTAGCAAAAATATGGGTCCTAAAACCTCCCCCTGCTACATTTATTATCCATTATACTCGTTATCGACGCTATTTTCTTTCTCTTTTTCGTGTCTCTTTCTTTCTTTCTTTCTCTCTCTCTCTTTTGTCCAAAAAAAGCTGCTCTGGAGAGCTCTATAGCCTTTGTTTTTATCAGATGTAATTTTTTAGTTTTCTGTAAAAGAAAACTATTATGCTGGCTTTGTCTGCCTGTCCGCACTTTTTCTAATGTCCGCCCTCAAATCTTAAAAACTAGTGAGGCTAGAGGGCTGCAAATTGGTATGTTGATCATCCATCCTCCAATCATCGAACATGCCAAATTGCAGCTCTCTGGCCTCGGTAATTTTTATTTTATTTGAGGTTAAAATTAGCCATGATCGTGCGTCTGGCATTTTTTATTCTTTTATTGTCTCTTGGCATGGTTCAAATAAGCGTGAAGATGGAGGGAGATATTGCAGTGTAAAAGTCATTATGAAGGAAATAGTTATAATGGCGTTTCTAAGGCTTTTGCAGTTTCTTTATCTCTAATCTTAGCGCTTAATTTTTATTACAACGTTTCTTTTAACTATAACAAGAGCGGACAAATGTTGTAGAGCCTCTCTCCACAAAGGCTGAACCTAGGTTCAAAAATTCAGGTATGAATGTGGCAGAGGCCATTGCCTGGTTTTTTTTTTTTATTTTTCATGAGTCACCCTCTGTAAGAGGAAACGGCTTGGTAATGAAAAATGTTATTATATATATATATATATATATATATATATATATATCTATATATATATATATATATATATGATATACACTGTATATAAAGTATATTTATATATATGTATATATACATACATATATATAGTGTATATAAAATTTGTATATATGTATATACATGTATGTATATATATATACATATATATAGTGTATATATATATATATATATATATGTATGTATATATATATATATATTATATATATATATATAATATATATATATATATATATATATATATTAGGTAGGTGTATTATATATATATATATATATATATATATATTTATATATATATATATATGTACAACAAATACATATATATATATATATATATATATATATATATATATATATATATATATATATATATATATACATATATATATATAGTGTATATATGTATATATATATATTTGTATGTATGTATATATATATATATAATATAGATATATATATATATATATATATATATATATATATTTATATATATATATATATATATATATATATATTTGTATGTATGTATATATATTTATATATGATATATATATATATATATATATATATATATATATATATATATAATAAATATATATATATATATATAATATATAGCAAATATATATATATATATATATACATATATATATACATACATAAATATATATATCGTAGCGCCATCAATTACTTCCAGATCCCAAAGACTAACAGTGATACAGCAGTTCTCCTGCCAATAGCGTCCTAATTACCTCCGGATCCCTCGACGAAGTAACCTTAAATGCCTCGGAAGCCCAGCCCTATCGGCGAGCTGCGTGAAAAATGACTTCGAGCACAGTCCGCGTAAGACAGTCTTCTAAAAAGTACGAAGTCTCCTTTCCTTTCTCGATTTAGTTCATTTCCTAGATTTTTATTTGACTTTATGACTATTTTAAGGTAATGTTAATTAAGGAGATTGCTTAATTTTGATCATTTGAATAGGGACATACTGTTTACGTCATATATGCGAAGTGATAAAATAAGGAGAATTTGAGATGATATGAATACAGTTTTAGACAAGGCTAATTCGGCTCTCCTCCACCCACACTACCAGACGCTGATACCCCCTCCCCGTCCCAGACACACAGACACAAATACACACACACAAACACACACACACACACAAGACACCCTTAAAGAACGCAAATATCGTTCTATTTGGAAAAAAAACTTTTATTTTAGAAAATTCTAACCATGCAGTTCTAAGGACTGTTTTTTCATGAGTCCCCACCCCCCTGCCCTCCCCCCACATAGCCAACTCAGACACCCACCTGAAGAAAATAAACAAAATATTGTTCTGAGATAAAACCCTATGTATTTTTCCATCGAAAGCATTACCTACTACATTCGTAGATAAGAGGTTTCTTTCATTAATTTTCTCTCTCTCTCTCTCTCTCTCTCTCTCTCTCTCTCTCTCTCTCTCTCTCTCTTACACAGAGTAACACAAATGCTTTGAAATACACATCACGCATAAAAATATTGCAAAGAAACATAATCGGATCGTTTTAATGCAGAAAAGAGTTAGGAAGAGTATTCACAAAGTCATCCATTACTTTCAAAATATTCAGGTTAGTTAGGAATAGAATGAGAAATGTCCACTAAAATTAGCGATAAATATACAATCAGCTGCAATGCAGGGAAAATTGGAAACAGTTAAATTCACCCTTAGAGAAGATCAGAGATCAAAGGAGTAATATACACATGTATATAGAATGGAATATACAATAAATATATGCGTTATTCATTAGAATAAGGGGGAAGATAAAAAGGTCAGTAAGTCTGTCCCCAACACTAAACCCTTATCCCCTTTGAAAAAAAATCGGGGATAGAGAAATATACAATGAAACATTCGCTAAAAACACACGTTAATTATGCATTATGATGGGGGAGGAAATTTTCTGCGCGCGCTAAAGGGAGAGTGATCGGCGAACGGTTTTCTTTTTCTTCTTCTTCTTCTTCTTCTTCTTCTTCTTCTTCTTCTTCTTCTTGTACTTCTCCTCTTCCTCCTTCTTCTTCTCTTTTCCTTCCTCCTCCTTCTTTTTCTTCTTCTTCTTCATTTCTTCCTCCTCCTCATCCTCTTCTTCCTCTTGTTCTCCTCCTCCTAATCTTCTTCTTCATCTTGTTCTCCCCTTCCTCCTCCTTCTTTCCTTCTTCTTGTTCTCCTCCTCCTCCTCTTCTTTTAGTGACCTCCTCCTCCTCCTCCTCTTTTCTTACTTGTCCCTCCTCCTCCTCCTCCTCTCTTCTTCCTCCTCCTCCTCTCCTCCTCTTCTTCTTCTCCTCCTCTCTCCTCCCACTCTTCTTCTTCTCCTCCTCCTCTCCTCCTCTTCTTCTTCTTGTTCTCCTCCTCCTCCTCTTCTTCTTCTTGTTCTCCTCCTCCTCTCGAAGATCTACAAGGCGAAGGAGGAGGAGGAGGAGGAGGAGGAGGAGGAGGAGGAGGAGGAGGAGGAGGAGGAGGAGGAGGAGGGCGTTTATAGTAGTAAGGAAGCCATTCATTCGTTCGGGGCCCAAATTGCTCCCCGAAAGGAGAAGAAAAATGACGACGATTGCCGGGACTGGCCCACGTCGATCCTTCCTCTCCTCTCATGAATAATTTCCCTCAAAATGGAATAAGATTGGTGGCGCTGTCTGGAATCCTTGGAATGTTGATGCGGGATGGGAATGATCCCGTTGTGGCGGGAAGGTGGGTGTGTGGATGGGTGAAGATGGTGGGGGCAGGAAAGAGGGGTTTAATATAGCCCTACGGGGAACTATGGGTTACTCTGCTGTCCCAGTAGGTTGTCGCTCTGATTCATGATTATTATTATATTTGGTTTTTTATTTATTTGCTTCGTATTTAGTGTATTTTCTCTCGGCTAACAAATTATTGTCCGGTTACGGAGCAAGGCACCTTGAGAATGCGAGATTTATGCGTTCAGGACTAATAACTTTTGAAGGAAAGACGAACAATCAAATCACAGAGACACACATATATATATATATACATATATATACATGTGTGTATATATATACATATATATTATATATATATATATATATATATATATACATATACCTACATATGGAGAGAGAGAGAGAGAGAGAGAGAGAGAGAGAGAGAGAGAGAGAGAGAGAGAGAGAGAGAGAGAGAGAGATACTGGGAGTGGGGTTGTGACAGAAAGTGTAGAACCTCCCGGTTCTAAAAAGTAGTTAGAAATGAGGTTTCCAGCCCTTTTTTTTCTAGATGAGCCTAGTACCCATTCACAGGAGAGTTGACCAGTGAGTGATGGCTGAAATCGAACCACGGACCTTGCAAAAAATGAGCCCGGCTCTCTAAACAACAAGGACAGGAAATTTTCTTTCTTCACAGAAGGGTACACTTTCGGGCCGCCTTCTCTCTTCAGCATAAAAAAACACTACTTTTTTTTACTATCAGAATTACAAGAATTTTCCTTTATCATTTATAAAAGGTATTTTCACTAACATCAATAACACACCTGCTTGGGAATTTGCTCTCCGTCCTCAAAAACATATCAAAACATCTCCCACATTTTCTTTCATTTTGTGTGCAAAAACCACAATCAGTTCCCCTTCCATCAGAACCGATATCAAACTGTCACATTCGACCTGATTAATTTCCTGAAACAAATCACAAAAGAAGACGAAGCTTCCTTGCAGGGAATGTTTAGGATGATGAAGAAAGATTATCTAATATTATCTGCGTCCACGAATTATCAACCCGGCGTCGCTGTTGACGCAAAGAAGAGAAAGAGAAAACAATAGACGATGAAGCAATAATGAGGACGGTGACCCCTGAGGAAATCGTCCATTATCTCTTGAAAAAGGTTATTGTGCTGAGAGAGATAATTTGAGAAACTTGAACTCAGTGGAAAAGAGCTGAACCCGGTTCTTTCGAGTCTTTTAAGACAAGCAGGGCGTACGCAAAAGATTACAGACTTCTTTTCAAACCCGATTTCTTTCGAAATACGACCTGGAAAAACAATGTTTACGTAAGTTTCTTTCGAGGGTCAGAGAATTTCTGCAATAGAAAAAAAAAAATATATATATATATATATATATATATATATATATATATATATATATATATAAAAAATATATATATATATATATATATATATATATATAATATATAAATATATATATAATGCAATGCGCAAAGGAAAGAGAAACGACGGCGTGGTGCTAGGCCTTTCTGACTTATTGTCCTTTTACTTAGTAGACTGATAGAAATATAAAAGATAAGTTTACAAAGAAAACTCGTATAAATGACAGATGGGGATTATAAATTTATATATTCATCACGTTCCCATATTTTTGTGGTTCAGTTATATATATATATTATATATATATATATATATATATATATATATATATAAGCACTACGCTTGGTGAAAGCTCACAGACTCGTCCAGCCAACCAACACTAACACCGAAAGAAACGTAACAAAATATAAGAAAGGGATAAGAAAATCAGCAATAAAAATAATAAAACGCATGATTTGTTTTAGGAATGAGTTCAATCCACTTTTAACCTCGAGGAGGAGGAGGAGGAGGAGGAGGAGGAGGAGGAGGAGGAGGAGGAGGAGGAGGAGGAGGAGGAGGAGGAGGAGGAGGAGGAGGAGGAGGAAAAGGGGTTAGACAACCTCATTAAAACTTTGTCTCGAGGAGGTTTCCACAACACGGAGAAGGTCAAGTCAAAGGAACACAAAGATCTGACAAGAAGAAGAAGAAGAAGAAGAAGAAGAAGAAGAAGAAGAAGAAGAAGAAGAAGAAGAAGAAGAAGAAGAAGAAAAAGAAGAGAAGAAGAAGAAGAAAGGGGTGGGGAAGTGGGTGAGGAAGACCAACAATTCAAAATATTAAATAGAAAAATCAAGTTACGTAATTTCCCTAATAAAAGAAGAAGCAGAAGATTTGGAGAAATTAGATGAGAAAAATAGAAAAATAAAATTTAACAAACAGAAAGAACTAGAGCAGGAAATATACAGCAAAACTATGCTAAGAGCAACAAGAAGCGATAACATAACAAGTAGAAAAATAAATTTAAAGATCTTTTTTTCATTCATACGACTGGGTATTCGTGATCAGGTTTACCTGTCAGTTCACCCGCGACCGTTCGACGGATGAGCGTCCACGCGTAATGAGTAGAACTGTCACTTGTCGGACAGTCAACTCGAGGTCATCTCCCTCAGTTCTCGCCTAGCCTTCGTCGTGGGAACACCAAATGGCAGCGATGGAAACTCCACTGACTGATATGGAGGTGGAGCTACACAGACTAAATAGAAAAGAAGCAAAAAGACGTACCAGAGTATGGTCTAAATATTGGCTATTAGAGAGAGATGTATATTCTCATATAGTATTAATGAATAAGGTTAAATTTAGAACTGGGGGTTGGTTCAGTTATTAATGAAATGGGCCATGAAGCCTACTTTCACTAGGAACACCTTTCATAAAAAGGCAGGACACTGGCCTAGGCCTATACCAAATTGTCTGAATCACATGGAAATAGTTTTTTTTATTTTCTATCATATGATCTGGACTCATAACGGTCTACAAATAGCGCCACAGGGTCTAACAATGAAATGAATTAGGCCTATAAATGGTTTATTCATATTCTGGTCATAAAATCATTGTTTACCCTTGAGTCCACAAGTGCGATCGCCTGTCAGTCAGGCGGAAGAACTTTAGGTAATTGCATCAGTTCATCCGTTCTGGCGAGTGGACTGACTCCGCCCACAAGCTGTCGTCCACACGTAAGCTTTAACGTCAGTTTCGATGAACTGACAGGTAAACCTGATCGTGAATACCTGGCCTAAGACTTCCAATAAGACCCTATGGATATAATTAAGAAAGCTGTATTCAGGAAAAGTTATAATTCATTTTATTTCAAAAGCCGCTACATAAAATGTCCGGAAAGCATAATTACGTACTGGTAGGTTAAAACCTCGAACACTGTTGATGACATGACGATTTCCGAGAGTAACTGTTAATGGCAGCGACTGTTACTAATACTGACCGTCAGTAATACAAGACTGAAGGTTAAAACCTCTTCAGTTTAACTTATCATTTCAAGAAAAGGAAATGAAACACCTGTACAATCGTTCATGTTTAAAAAGTAAAAAAAAAAAACCTATACAATCACTTATGCTAAAAAGTTATTAAACAAGGTACTTCAACATTAAGGAAAGTATATTCGTAACAATTAATGCCTTGTTCTGTCTCCCAGGCATAATAAAGGCACTAATATTTTAGTAAATTGGTTAAACTTCCAAAGGACGATATAAATTTAATTAACCTTGATCCCCAATAACTTTATACTCACTGAGATTAGTTGTTAGACAAATCTGAGAATAAAGAAAAAAATAAACAAGTGAAAAATGCGCCGAAGTTTCTTCGAGTTTTCTGTACAGCGTATAGTCAAGGCCACCGAAAATAGATCTATCTTTCGGTGGTCTCGGTATAATGCTGTATGAGCAGCGGCACATGAAACTTTAACCACGGCCCGGTGGTGGCCTGTCCTATATTGTTGCCAGATGCACGATTATGGCTTAATTTAACCTTAAATAAAATATAAAAAAAAATACTGAGGCTAGAGGGCTGCAATTTGGTATGTTTGATGATTAGAAGGTGGATGATCAATATACCAATTTGCAGCCCTCTAGCCTCAGTAGTTTTTAAGATCTCAGGGCAGACAGAAAAAATTGCGGACAGAATAGAGCGAACGGACAGACAAAGCCGGCACAATATTGAGCTTTCTTTTACAGAAATCTAAAAATAAAAAGGTTCAGAAGTCCCTCTAAAAACCAAGATATTGAAACGTCGAGAAAAGTATATTTGTAACAACTAATGGCTCAGTTCCGTCTCCCAGGCAGATCCTGCATAGCTCTGGTGACGTCAGCCAGAAGTGAACTGAATAACGGCCCTTGCGACCAGCTTTATGGGACTAGTGGAGACTGGAATCTGAGGCGACGGATTAATGAGGAGGGTTATATCTAGTGTGATCGCACGTAATGCACAAGCAAGCGCGTGCACAAACATTTATATATATATATATATATATATATATATATATATATATATATATATATATATATATATATATATATATATATATATATATATATACATATATATATATATATATATATATATATATACATATATATATATATATATACATATATATATATATATATATATATATATATATATATATATATATATACATGTATATATATATCATATATATATAATATATATATATATATATACATATATATATATATATATATATATATATATATATAAGAATATATAGTTTGGGCATTGATAATTCTATTAATTCTATTCAACTCATTGATAATTTATTAATTCAATTTTCAACTAATCACCCCTTCATCACTGCCATTTCTACAAACATCCACCGAACCTAAGGACTGACACTTATCTACTCTTATAACCTTACTCTTCCCGATAATTCACCTTTCACATTTTCACAAGACAAAACATTTAGAAAATAATAAAACAAAAGTTTCAGATTTTTTCACTGTCCTCGGCAACTTCTCGCTACCTGCGGTTTTCTATACGTCTTCTCAAGAGAAACTTCGCAAACTTGAGTCATTTTCTTCAGCAACTGACAGACTAAACAGCAATATGTCGAGACTTACCTTTACTAACTCAGTTTGCCTTTTCGTGTGCATATTCTTAGTTTGTAAATAGTCTTGTCATTGGTCTTCGTCCTCCTATTCTTAATGTGACCTCCGTCAACGTCTTGTGAGGTCAGGTTCTTCCTGAAATGAAGAAGGATTGCGCTAAGGATTGCTTTTGTAGAGTCAATTCTAAATAATTTCTCATTTATCTATTTATCGGTGATAATATTAACGTAATTCGATTATTTCTGAGGTCTTTTTAAGGTACATACGAATCGTCCCAATGCACGAAATCATATATATGAATACAGAAATGTATGCTGGTTGAATGAATGCGGTGTATGCACATCGACAGCCATGAATGAATGGCGCTTGCAAGCTTACACGTCAGCCTACATGCATTTCCTCTCTGTGACCTTAACCTTGACCTTCATACAGTATTAAACAACAATTGCTTTACCCCTACTCTTGATAATAATTACAACATCAATCTCTTGCAGAGACAGATCTCTCTCTCTCTCTCTCTCTCTCTCTGTGACCTTCCCCAGTGACCTAACTTGGTACCAATATAATTACAACATCAGGCTTATGTAAGAAACAGATCTGCTCTGGTATCCGGTGGTCTCTCTCTCTCTCTCTCTCTCTCTCTCTCTCTCTCTCTTCCCTCTCTGTGACCTTAACTCTTGACAGCCTACATAGTAAAACAACTATACCATTTCTCCTTCTCCTTGGTAATAATTACAACATTAGGCTCATGTAGAAACAGATCTGCTCCTGGTATTCGGTAGAGGATTCTCTCTCTCTCTCTCTCTCTCTCTCTCTCTCTCTCTGTGACCTTAACCTTGACCTACATAGTAAAACAACAACACCATTTCTCCTTCTCCTTGGTAATAATTACAACATCAGGCTCACGTAGAAACAGATCTGCTCCTGGTATCCGGTAGAGGATTCTCTCTCTCTCTCTCTCTCTCTCTCTCTCTCTCTCTCTCTCTCTCTCTCTCTCTCTCTAACTCAGACCTTAACCTGACTCACATAGTAAAACAACAACACCATTTCTCCTTCTCCAAAGTAATAATTACAACATCAGGCTCACGTAGAAACAGATCTGCTCCTGGTATCCGGTAGAGGATTCTCTCTCTCTCTCTCTCTCTCTCTCTCTCTCTCTCTCTCTCTCTCTCTCTCTCATATCCCTTCGAATCTAACTAATAGATTTCATCTGGATAACAAGATCCCGGCTCATCCGTCTCGTAAACGCACAAAAGAGCCAACGGTATATATCAAGTTGCGATGTCCCTCCAGCCTAATGGGGCGTGTCTGAAGAAGGAGAAATTCTAATACCCGCCATTTCCTGGGCGTCAAGTAAACCGACTGTGAAGCTCGGGGAAGAAGAAGAAGAAGAAGAAGAACAACAACAACAACAACAACAACAACCATAAAAAGGAGGGAGAGGTGATGAACCTCCGTTACAAGACATTATACTTTGCTGGTATTTGCTAAGTAGACGCCGGTGGAAGAAGAAGAAGAAGAAGAAGAAGAAGAAGAAGAAGAAGAAGAAGAAGAAGAAGAAGAAGAAGAAGGACAAAAACCATAAGATGAAGGGGGGAGAGGTGATTAACTTGCGTTACAAGAAATTAAACTTTGCTGGTATTTAGTGAAGAAGAAGAAGAAGAAGAAGAAGAAGAAGAAGAAGAAGACAAACAACAACATAAAAATAAGAAAGGAGAGGTGATTAGATTTCGTCACAAGAAAGTGAACTTCGCTGGTTTATAAAGTAGAGGCCGTTGAACTGGACTTTCTCGTGTTTTTATCTATGCCAGCTCTCTTCGAGACAAGAGAAAGAGGGGCTTAACTGTACAGAAAGCTGTAACATTATGAAGCAAGTTCAGAACTCTTATAAATATAACATAAACTCCATGCATTGTTATATCCGTAGCATCTACCTGAAGACAAATATTTTTTTTTAATCCTAGTCCTCGTGGGCGTCTACAGCATATTTTCCAAGGGGTTGGGGAGCCAAAGCTTAATACATACATGGATAAATTCCGGTATCAAGCAGACAAACATTTTGGACCCTTTGAATTAGCAGGTTAATTCCAAAAAGAGTATCAGCGCCTCCATTTCTTTAATGAATAAAGCAATTATATAATATATATATATAATATATATATATATATATATATATATATATATATATATATATATAATATATATATATATATAAATATATATATATACACGAGTATATATATATATATATATATATAATTATATATATATATTATATGCCAATAATTTATAAGTAAGATATATATATAATATATATATATATATATATATATTATATATGGAATTATGATGCCAATAATTTATATATTATACTAATATATATATATATATATATATAATATATATATATATATATAATTTTTATGATTTCAGGGGCAATGCCCCCTTGATCTTACGTGCGGCCCTCATGCTGGTCCTAGAAATTTGATTAAGTACCAGAAGTATTTTGTAAGACTAAAACTTTATTGATTGTCAAACTTCATTTTCATATGTTCATGGTACATCCAAACACAGACTGTAGTTTGAATATGAGGGTCAATGCCCCATTCTTAAAAAAAAGCTCAAACATTAACGTAACTCATGTAACTTGCAACAAACCTTAGCCGGTTGGCGCAAGGGACAACTAGTCGAAATGAAGCCTAGATTCCCCAAAAGCTAAAACAAAGAAAATGTAAAAATATTTGCTTCTGTAATGTTTGACCAGAAGTATTTCATGGAAATAACACATTCACACCTAAAAAAAAAAAAGAAAAAATTCCAAGTCCCGAAAAAATTCATGCAGAATGCTGTCGAAATAAACCCGGAAACTCGAAAAGAAAAATAGAAAGAAAATAAAGAGAGCCACGGAAGCAAGTAAACAAGCAATCGCTCAAAGAGCTTTTCTCTTTTATATTTTTACTCTCTTTTTTGTCCTTTTTTGATTTTCTCGCTTTCCCGCCCCCAGCCACCAATCATGAAGTATTCCGCTGTTCTTGGGGAGGAGGAGGAGGAGGAGGAGGGAGAAGAGAGGAGGAGGAGGAGGAGGAGGAGGAGGAGGGGAGGAGGAGGAGGAGGGAAGGGAGGAGAAGGAGGGAGGAAGGGAGGTGGAGGAGGGAGAAGGAGGAAAGGAAGGAGGAGGAGGAGGAGGAGGAGGGAGGGAGGAGGGGAGGAAGGAGGAGGAGGAGGAAGGAAGGGAGGAGGAGACAGGAGGAAGGGAGGAGAAGTAGGGAGGAAGGAGGAGAAGGGAGGAAGGAGGGAGGAGGAGGAGGAGGGAGGGGAGGGGGGAGGGGGTTGGGGGAACAGCCCATCACAGGGAGCGACCGGTTCAATCCATCACCGGAATATCCAGAATATCTGCTTATCCCGAAAGCCAATAAATCCGGTTTGTTGGTGGTAATATATGGCCAGATAAGGCGTCTCAAGTGAAGAGTTATTCGTCCTGGAAATTTATTTTCTTCCATTTTTTTTTCTTTTTCCTGAGAAAGGTCTGGAAGTCTAAGACTTGGAAAAAGTCCTCTCTATACATCACTTGGGGTTTCGAGGTTCATTTTTTTTTTTTTTTAGGGGGTGTTTGTGGAGTTGGTACTTAGAGCATTATTTATTTGTTTGGGGAAAGACATATTGGCCGCGATTTCGTCCGACTGGAAAGGGGCCTGAATATCTGGACGTGAGATTCGACGGTGAGAAGTCTTTAGCCCCCTTGAAAAAATTTTTTGGTTTTAAAAAAAATAAAAAAAAAAAACCCTGATTTTGTGAAAAAAAACTTGAAAAAAATCTTTTTTACAAAAAGAATTTTAAAAACTTGATTTTCTGACCAAGATAACTTGAAAAAACTTTGGTTTGCTATCAAAAATGAAAATGGTTTTAAATACGCTCGGTCTTATATTTAAGTTCCATTTTTCATCCTTTCGGTACACTTTCGTTTCTTGTAAAAAAAATCTTTAAACTTCTGCTGTCAATCTATAATTCAAGTGAGGTTTTATGACAGCACGGGCTCTTCCTCCTTAATTAACCAATTACAATTCGACCATGGATGAAATGGATCTCATTAATTTTTTTTCTTGAAGAAAATCGTAACTTCAGATTGAAACAGAACATGAAACTGATACAGATTTTAAGTACTCTCTCTCTCTCTCTCTCTCCGATGCCTGAGTACTCAACTAACCTAATTAGGCAGAAACTGAAGGGAATAACAATAATAATAATAGTAATAATAATAATAATAATTACTAATATTATTATTATTACTATTATTGGAGAAACAAATTCACAGTTATGCATACAGTATGTACATATATCTAAAGATGAATCTGTACAGATTCCCGAAAGCTATCTGTACAGATTTATCTTTAAATATATGTACATGTACATAACTGTGTACTTTTCTCCATTTTAAGACTCATGCTACCAGGAGTATTTTTTAATTAGTATCATTATTATTATGATAGAAAAATAATAATGATGATGATAATAAAAATATTAATAACAATTATAATGATAACTACTATTATTATCATTATCATTTTATTATTATTACTACTAGCGAAAGGCGGGCGCTACGCTGCGCGGAGCGGGAGGGCAGTTGAAGGACTCCCTGTTTAAACGCGGCTGCCAATCTTGAACTGGGGCCTCCGTCTTAAGGACTTCTCTTCGGGTGTTTCATTGGATTAAAACGTATTCTTGAAGACGTCTTCACGATTCCAGGGTCCTTTGAAGCAGCCTTCAGCTCCTGAAGCATTCCTGGAGAATCCAATGGGCGTTTTCAAAGGCTTCAGAGTCTGGAGATCGTCTTGAAGCCTACGGATGCCCCAAAAGCCTCCAGAATTCATCTCCAAGAACGTGGGTTTCCCCCATAGAAATCCTCAAAGCCTTTCGTCTCCGATTTCTTCTCCATAAAACTGTTCTTAGTCTTGTGCAAGAAATCCAAAGGCTTCAGAGCCTGGAGATTGTCTTGGAGCCTTCGAAAGCCCCAGAAGCCTCCGGAATTCCCAGAAACCTTCTGAATTCCCAGAAGCCTTTGGAATTCCCAGATTCCCTACTGTCACCCCGGTGAGGAAAAGAAAGATCCGGACAAGAAAGATCCACTTGGAAATCATTATTATTATTATTATTATTATTATTATTATTATTATTATTATTATTATTATTATTATTATTATTATTATTATTATTATTATTTTTATTATTGGTGCAATCCTGACTCAGCTTCCTTCGATTCGATGTTGAGACGAAGAAAACATAGACTAAGACAAGGTTTCAATCAACGAATGAGACTTACCAACAGTAAAAGAATTAGATTAACCCAAAGCTAGCAATAAAAAGTCAGTGATTTCCAACATAGGGCGAAACGGACGCCCAATTTTCGGGGGTCAGGTGAAAAAACACCGTCCGGAGAAGTCACGACACAACTATGCAATGATTGCAAAGTTATCGTGGGTTCGACTGACACTTGTTGATGATGATGACATTCCGTTCATTCCTTTCGTAGTGACAGAGGTGACATTTTTGCGCCTGTTTCGCTCAGGTGAGATAGATGTATGTGTGCTGTTGCACCTGTGAGAGAGAGAGAGAGAGGGAGAGAGAGAGAGAGAGGTGATGGTTCATCATTTCTCGTGTGTGCAGAGGTTTGATTCAAATCTAATGTGTATGAGAGAGAGAGAGAGAGAGAGAGAGAGAGAGAGAGAGAGAGAGAGAGAGAGAGAGAGAGAGAAGGTAATGGTTCATCATTTCTCGTGTGTACAGAGATTTATTCAAATGTCATATGTATGAGAGAGAGAGAGAGAGAGAGAGAGAGAGAGAGAGAGAGAGAGAGAGAGAGAGAGAGAGAGAAAAGATGATGGGTCATCATTTCTCGTGTATGCAAAGGTTTGATTCAAATCTCATTGTGTATAGACTAGAGAGAGAGAGAGAGAGAGAGAGAGAGAGAGAGAGATATGGTTCACCAGTTCTCATGTATGTAGAGGTTTGATTCAAATCTCATTATGTATAAACTAGAGAGAGAGAGAGAGAGAGAGAGAGAGAGAGAGAGAGAGAGAGAGAGAGAGAATGTGATGACCCATCGTTTCTCGTGTAAATGAAGGTTGATTAAAAACCTCATTAAGTATAAACTAAGACGAACGAAACAAGGACAGCGTACAGTAACATGAACGTTTCCGCTTTCACCCGGCAATCTTGCATCCTAAAGCATCTCATCCCAATTTCCCTCCCCTCCTTGCTGAGGCATGAAGCCTTCTGGTGCCAGAGACCTCAAATATAAATCCGACGCTTTCTATTGTGGACGAAACGTAACCAAAAAGATGATTTGTGCTTTCCACATCATATGGCGTCCTTTCGGATCTTCAGAAGTCGCGTCCGTCATCTCCCATTGCAGGAGTAAAGAAGAAGAAGAAGAGGAACGAGAAAAGGAGGAGGAGGAGGAGGAGGAGGAGGAGGACCCGTAACCGGGTCTTTGGGACAAGCAGGGCTAATCAGAAAAGAATGGGAATTCTTTCGTCGATTCGTCCCTATCCTTTTTATAGGGGAATTGGATCTTTCTCTTCTTCTCTCTCTCTCTCTCTCTCTCTCTCTCTCTCTCTCTCTCTCTCTCAGAGACGGCGCCGTTCAATACATATAGAATGAGGTAACCCGCGTCCCCCGAATATCGCCAATGAAGAATTCAAATTCGGGTCCAAAGGAGATGTTCTTTGGCATTATGATGATGGTGATGGCGTCTCTTTGAATGGGTTCCTAAAAATTTTCTTCAGACGATCGCAGATACGCAAATACTTATATTGCATGTTTGCGTGTGCGTATGCGTGCACTTATTTATCATTCCTTCCTCTTCTCTTCTGTCATATAGCCTCACTTTTTATTTCCTTGACACTTTTCTACTTTCACCATTCATCACTTATAATCAATCATTTTCATTCACTTTTCTTACGTGCCTATACACGCAAATGTTCACTGATTATTTGGTAACCTTGATTCTCGTATACTCATTAAAATGTCTTTCCATTTCAGTTTATTTAACTCTTGTCCATTTCTCGTAAATTTTCTCCTTATATGCCTTTTAATTCATTCATATTAAAATAAGTTGGTTTAATCAAAAATTTTATCCACATTTTAAACCATTGTTCCCATCAGACACTACCTTCTGTTTTCACATTTTCTTCCAACAGATAATAGCCAGATATAGCTCCAGCCACACCTCTTATCATATATGCATTCTAGACGAGTTTCTAGAACCGCAATTTATGTAAACTGACGATACATCAACATTATGCTAAGAAAGATTAAGCAGTCTTGCCATACTTATTGACTGAAGATTATATATACATATATATATATATATATATATATATATATATATATATATATATATAATATATAATATATATATATACTCACTTTTTACATAACAACTCAACTATGGGACATCAGAATAAAAGAATGTTTTGAACCTACGGCATTACAGATACCTCTCACGGCTGTATATGAATTCCCAAAATGTTTGAAAACTCAGAAGTGATACCATTGTGAGAGAGAGAGAGAGAGAGAGAGAGAGAGAGAGAGAGAGAGAGAGAGAGAGAGAGAGAGAGAGAGAGAAAGAATGCTTAACTTCAATAGAATAGCAGCAGCATTAATTTAATGGAAAGTTTAAACCCCAATATTGATTCACGTAAAGAAAACGGGAAAAAGCATCAAAGAAAACCGGGCCATTTAAGGGATAACCGCGGCAGAGAAAGAAACTTAAATCTTAACCCCCCTTGAGTGGCAGTTAATCTTTTAAAAGGACTTCTGGCACCCAATTCCAAGAGTGATTAAAACCAGATTCGTTTAAAGACTTAAGGAAATGAATTTGTCTCTGGGAAGATTCGTGGGAAAAGGCCGAATCCATCTGGGTGCAGAAAAGAGAGAGAGTGTTTTCTTCAAATTTTATTTTTCGCCTCTGCTTCGAGTCTCGATTGTAATTGCCATTTTAAAGTAATTACTTAAAAACATCTAATAATGGCTTAGCTTTTAGTTTATATTATTTTTTTATTTTGTTTCTTCAAGCAACCTAACTTTTTAAAGAGTGTACAATTTTGAATAAAACACGTTGGCAACTCAAGATTTAGGTTAGGTGGCTTTTAATCTCTCAATATAAATTGTAAACTGCTCCTGAACTCGATAATAACCTCGCTATTTCTCTGCTGATATACTTGTGGACGTGTACATTAGTACACATGTACATTAAAAATCCTTAATTTCGTTCTTTCACTCAATTCTTAGAATTTTTTCTCTCAAACGAGGGCTTATTCTTCTGTGTGGTGCACTGTTCTCGTATCCGGGGTTGTTCTTTCCTTGATATGATTGAATCTAAGACAGTTTGTTTGATCTCTCTCTCTCTCTCTCTCTCTCTCTCTCTCTCTCTCTCTCTCTACTTGTTTGGTCACACTTCTCTTGATCTCAGAAGGAGAAGTCCTCCGTTTCAGGCGGCCTCGTAACTCGTAACACCCGCTCTACCACCTCTTCCCATATTTACTTTATGGAAATGAGTAACCTTCGAATTGCACGCTCAATGGCTCTCTCTTCCCCTATACCAGGGGTGGGCAAGCTTTTTGGCTCAAGGGCCACATTGGATTTTGAAAATGGACAGACGGGCTGGGCTACAAACACAAGACAAAATTAGGCCTTTAGTTAAGTATATCTTAGTTTAACCAAACCACTGAGCTGATTAACAGCACTCAACTCGCCATTTAGTTGTCCATTCAATTTGAATGAGAACAGTGCAGTTGGCCACCCCTTTTTGCGATAAGGTCAGTTTGGTGTCATTTTACTTGTGGCAATTCATAGGACACCTCCTCCCAAGTGTTCACTAGCGAGCTGGGCTCTGTGACGCCCTTTGTTGAGGAGGTTCATCACGCTGAAAGTCTGCTCACACATATAGGTCGATCCAAATAACACCAGTGGTTATCCTCTGCTACCTGTCGGGTTTTCGGAAACTTGGCCTCATTCAGGAAGGACTAAAACATCCACTTTAACAGAGTTGAACTTCCCCTTTAAGAGAGAGTCACACTGCAAGTCTATCAGTTTCAACTAAAGATCCTCTGGTGCTGTTTCATAGTTGAGACAGACAGGGGACATGGCACGACCTGAAGCAACTTATCGATCTTCTCAGATTCAGAAAAACGACGGCAGAACTCTGTAATTGCAGGAAAATTAAGGCAACAGCCTAAACATTGGAACCT
The DNA here is from genome assembly GCF_040412425.1 of Macrobrachium rosenbergii. Lineage (NCBI taxonomy): Eukaryota > Metazoa > Arthropoda > Malacostraca > Decapoda > Palaemonidae > Macrobrachium > Macrobrachium rosenbergii. The sequence continues at coordinate 31,111,493 of NC_089742.1, read as the reverse complement.
TTTTGTAAACGCTCACGGGCCGGATACAAGTGCGTCGCGGGCCGGATGGTCGTAGTTTGACCCATTTCTGCCCTATACTAACAAACTCTGGAACACTTTTCCCGTTCGGGTTTTTCTGACTTATAATTTTTCTTCTTTTACAAAGGGGAACCGTCGCTTTCACTGTGGTTAAATCATACCTTTCATTCACTTTCCTTTTTGTTTTTCAAGCCGTGGACTAGACGAGGGCATTGGTAACCTTAAACCCTAAATAATGCAAATAGATCATGACTAAAATATGTTGATATGCAGGAGTGAAGCTGTCATCTGCCATATTCCCACTCCCCAAAACGTTCGAAACCTTGACAGTGATATATTTTATTTTACACACAGCTCATGTAACATTTTTTTCAAAGTATAGCAAAGTGTATACATACATACACGTGCATATTATTTATACACACACACATACACACATTTATATATATATATTTTTTTTTTCAGAAGATGAAACCTGTTCATATGGAAAAAGCCCACCACAGGGGCCATTGACTTGAAATTCAAGCTTCCAAAGAATATTAAGGTGTTCATTAGGAAGAAGTAAGAGGAGGTAAAGGGAAATACAGAAAGAAGAGACCCCACTTATTAAAAAAGGAAAAATTAATTAATAAATTAACAAATAGATAAAAATGCATCAAAATGCAAGGAGAATAGTATTAGGGTAGCAATGCATTGCGCCTTCGCTTGAACTTTTGAAGTTCCAATTGCGCAACATCCTCTGGAAGACTGTGTTCCACTGAGTCCAGCAGTGTGAGGAATAAAGGACCTCTGGAACTGAGTTCGACAGCGAGGCACATTTACTGCATATTGGTGCTGCTGCTCAGCGAATCTGGTTGCTGCTCTCGGCAGGTACAAGGGATCAGGGATCAATTTATTGTGAATGTGAAAGATCTCTGTTGAAATACAACTTATGAAAAAGTGGCAATCAAGAGACCATCCGTCGATGGTCCAAGTCATAACTGCTACCATTAGGAAACAGAAACCCACCACCGCGAACCGCTCCATCTAATAGAGATAAATCTCTGGCAGAAGCAGACATCCACATCGGAGAACAGTATTCTAGTAAAGAAAGCACAAATGACCTAAAACGGGTTGCACTCATTCTATCACTTTTATAAATATATATACTGTATGAGGCCTTACGAACAATACCTAACTTTCGTGCGGCATTTGCTGAAACCTTCATTAGATGTTTCTCAAAAGTTAGGTGCGAGTCAAAGGTTACACCTTAAATAGTTAAAGTTTCAGGCTCGTTCAGCAAAGTTCCATCCACCTGAAGGGGAGGATGGGGTGGGAAATCTGTACGAGATCTGCTAATCAATAGTGTTTTCGCTTTACTGGAGTTCAGCCCCATACTCCACCGACTACACCATTCCCTGATCTGGTCCATGTCCCGACTGAGGCTGAGGGCAGCTTCATTTCTAAAATGTGGAAACTACTATGCCCAAAAGTGTTGCATCATCGGCATACTGAACAATCTTGTTTTCCAGGCCAACAACCATGTCACTTGTATACGATAAAAATAACAGTAGACCAAGAACACTGCCCGGTGGAACTCCAGACACAATAGGTCTCGGTTCACTAAAGATCCCGTCCACAGCAGCTCGCTGCTGCATACCTGTAAGGATATCTTGAAGTAATCCTAAAACATATCCATCCACTCCAAGATTCTCAAGTTTATGAATGAGAGCCTTGTGACTTACTAAATCGAAAGCAGCACTAAAATCTATCTGAATTACTCTGCTCTTAAAACCCTTATCAAGGTTCCCTTGCAAATGGCATGTTGAGTCTAAAAGAGCATCGCAGGTACCTAGCTGCTTCATATATGCATATTGACTATCAGCTAACAACCTTAGATTCAACATACTTATACAGTGGCTTAAAAATAAGTTTTTCAGCAACTTTGGAGGGCACAGGAAGAATAGAGATTGGCCTGTAGTTACTGCAGTCTACAGTGTGTGTATGTACAGTATATATTTGTGTGTGTGTGTGTGTATACTGTATATATGAATGTGTGTATATATGTTACAGGGAATATGTGAAATCCCTGGGGAATTTGTGAAATAAGCAACTTACAACTTGCTTAGGAACATTTGATCCCCGAGGGCTAGTACTAAACACGATGAAACAGTGATTGATCTACACTGTTTTGCCACATTTAGTACTACCCCCTGCTGGGTTAAATCTATTTTGCCGTGTTTAGTGCTAACTCCTGGGGGATGAAATGTCCCTAAGTGCATTTGATCCCCTAGGGGCTAGTACTAAACATGGCGAAACACATTTGACCCCCATGGGCTAGTACTAAACATGGCGAAACACATTTGACCCCCATTGGCTAGTACTAATCACAGCAAAAAAGTATAGATGAATCACTGTTTCGCCATGTTTAGTACTAGCCCTCAGGGATCAAATGTTCCTAAGCGAATTGGTCACTTCACAAATTCCCAAGGGACTTTGTGAAATCCCTGATTTCACGTACTCCCTGAAATATACATATGTATATATACATACATATATATATATATACATATATATATATATATATAAATGTATGTATGTATATATATGTATATATACATGCATATAATATATATATATATATATATATATATATATATATATATATATATATATATATATATATATATATATATCTTATATATAAAAGTGAATGTTTGTATGTTGGCATGCATGTTTGTTTTATGTTTGTAGCTTTGTGCGCTACAGAAATCTGAACCGCTTGACCGATCTAGACAAAATTTGGCACGTGGCCACCATTTGACCCAACTTACATAATAGGGTAGATTTCAAACCCGTACCCCTGTCCACTTCCCCTTCCCCTTCCCCCATTTCCCTTTGTAACTTGTGTGGTAAATAAACTTTACGGGCTTATCATACCTCATTTCATGTACTCGAGACCATAGAAATATATTATTAAAACTACTTTTCTTTCCTGTGATTAATCAATCTGTATCAAGGTTCGTGTGTAGGCTTAGTGGGGGTGTGTATTTAGGTTTAGTGGGGATGTGTTTACATTCAGTGGGAATGTGATTAGGTTCAGGGGGGATGTGTTTAGGTTTAGTGGGGGTGTGCGTTTAGGTTTAGTGGGGATGTGTTTAGGTTCAGTGGGGATGTGTTTAGGTTTAGTGGGGGCGTGTTTAGGTTTAGTGGGGATTGTGCTTAGGTTGAGTGGGGGTGTTTCAGTTAAGTGGGGTGTGTGTTTAGGTTTAGTGGGGATGTGTTTAAATTCAGTGGGAATGTGTTTAGGTTTAGTGGGAATGTGTTTAGGTTCAGTGGGGGTGTGTTTAGGTTTAGTGGGGGTGTGTTTAGGTTTAGGGGATGTGTTTAGGTTCAGTGGGGATTGTGCTTAGGTTGTTTAGTGGGGATGTGTTTAGGGGGTGTTCCAGTTAAGTGAGGCGGGTGTGTTTAGGTTCAGTGGGGGGGTAAATGGGACAGTCACCACAGCAATATCTAGGTAAAATGGGCAGCCAACACATTAATACCTGGATAAAAGGGACAGTCAGCACAGTAATGCCTGGATAAAAGGGACAGTCAGTACAGTAATATCTGGGGAACAGTCACCATACCAATCTCTGGATAAAAGGGGCAGTCACCACAGTAATACCTGGATAAAAGTGACAGGCAGAGCAGTAATACCTGGATAAATGGGACAATCACTGCAGTAATACCTGGGTAAATGGGACAGTCACCACAGTAATATTTGGATTAAAGCGACAGTCACCACAGTAATATCTGGATAAAAGGGACATTCATTACAGTAATACCTGGATAAAAGGGACAGTCACCACATTAATACCTGGATAAATGGGACAGTCACCATAGTAATATCTGGATAAAAGGGACAGTCAGCACAGTAATATTTGGATAAAAGGAACAGTCAGCACAGTAATTCCTGGATAAAAGGCAAAGTCAGTACAAGGAGATGCAGGAAAAATTTTCAGCAGAGTCATTCAGTTTTCCCGGACACAGCCAGGTTGGTCAGCTAGTGTGTGTGTATGTGTATGTTTATATATATATATATATATATATATATATATATATATATATATATATATATATATAATATATATATATATACACGAACTGTTACGTTTTCCCCTGTTCCAGAAATGCAGTCACTTCGAGGGTCTTATTTTGATGACAGATAAAAAAAAGATCGCAGCTTACCTTCTCCGTCCTGGTCTGGACCTAACACGCAACGGAAGTGATGATATAGCCTGGGAATCTCTCTAAACAATGTGCTGGATGTTGCAGATCCTGGATTTTGTTGGTGTGGTATGGAGACGCCCATTTAAGCCATCTGTAAGTAAAGAATTATTTCAAAACTTTGATTAGAAGGATTTCTGATGGCCAAATGTTAAGAATAAAAATAAGTCTTGTAATCTTGAATATTCTACAGCAAGTCAATATAAATCCTTATGAGTAGATATGCCGGTAAAACAATTATATCATTTCGTTACTTACATCTCATCAGGAGGAAAACTTGACTAGCCCTCATTCACTAAACTTTCGTAATTTGCACGTAGAATGGAATAGAATATAGAATTTGGGCCAAAGACCAAGCGCTGGGACCTATGAGGTCATTCAGCGCTGGAAAGGAAACTGACTGTAAGAAAATTTAAAAGGTGTAACGGGAGGAAAACCTCTCAGCTGCATTAGGAAACAATTTTTAGAGAGGGTGGAAGAAAGAGAATATGAACGGTGATAAAGTAAAAGAAATGAGAGGGGTTGCAGCTAAGGGCCGAAGGGACCTGCAAAATCCCTTAAGTAATGCCTACAGTGACCACGTGAGGTGCACTGACGGCACTTTCCCCCGTGCGGGGATCAACGCGTAGACATGGGCTTCATCAATGTAGAAGTTGTTTATTCTGTTCGCCTGCAAATTTATAAGCGCTAATACCTGCAGTGGTTGGACTGGTGAGAGCATAGGCCTTCTGCCATTATTATTATTATTATTATTATTATTATTATTATTATTATTATTATTATTATTATTATTATTATTATTATTATTATTATTACACTCAAGTATCGATGGCAGCTGTCATCAAGGCCATTATCCAATTATGGTTAGCAGGATTCCTGAGAACAAGATTACTCATGTGAAGATTGAATATTTGGAAAAATCAGGAACGCTTCATACATTTTTTAAATCGTAAATGGGGCTATGTTGGCATTTCCTATTCATTTCCCAAAGCACTTGCGAAAGCAGAACACAAACCACAAACCCCAGAGTAGTTACTAGGCAAAACTGAGGGCTGAAAGCAGCAATTGCAAAGTATAAACGCCATAAACGAAGAAATCCAATGGTTAACTGGAAATCTTAAGGAGAGAGAGAGAGAGAGAGAGAGAGAGAGAGAGAGAGAGAGAGAGAGAGAGAGAGAGAGAGAGAGGCTAGCATGGTAAACAGCGTTTATGTCCTCCGATCTGCTCATGCACGTTGCATTTCTGCACACATAGGTCTAATAATCACTCAAACACGTCGTGTATAACTAAGCACTGCTAAGTTAGTTTACATAATGTTAATCATATTTCGTTTTGTTTTAATATATGCAGTTGACATCCCACGTGCTTATTTTCTGGTATATTCAGGCACCCTGTAACTAAAATTTAGCATAAAGTAGCCCAAAGTGCATTTGGCCAGTTCCCCGTTTTGCTCTTCCTTTGCCAACCCTCTTTGCCTTGGTCAGTGGCTGGTTTAAATTAAGCCAACCTTGCGCCAACGCAGGTCCTTAACAAAAAGAAGTGTGGTTGGGTGTTGAATGAGATAAGAGCTGTGGACCCTGGGCTCTACCACCCAACAAAAACGTTAATGGATGCTCTGCGCGATGTTCTGAACAATATGCCTGAAATGTGTCCAAGTTGCGTCATATTAGTTTGAACCCCCCAAGGAGGTAACTTGAGACTTAGTAGAAATTTATCTTTTTATGATCCAGAATATGGGGTTAAAATGATAATGCGATAAACGAGATACCACATATATACAGTATAAAACGTAAAGGATTTTATTAAGACTTGTAATTCACGCTAGAAACAGCAAAAAATATCGTTTCATCATCTGTGCATGCCGTTCATGCACTGTTCAAGAGCACCCGTCTTTATCCAAAGTAAATGAATGACCTTAAATGCAGTTTAACATACTAGGCCTAATCCTAACTCCTTGATCCTGTTTGAGTAAGAGACCTCGAACAGAGTCAAATCTTATATAAAATAAGATCAGTAAATTATGTCTATATACGTGAAACGATGTCATTAAAAGATATTGAAGGAAACTGCAATGTATGGTCTAGTTGGTGGCCGTTGGCTGTTTAGGATAGAGCACCATCCTAACCTTACTACCTTAACTTAATCAAAGCCGTTTTTCCATTTTTTTTTTCTCTCTTTTCGTACATACAATGATCCAGATTGATTTTTCATTTGGTAATCGTAATTTCCTATTCATAGCATTTTATAGCCATTGAACTTGCTTATTTATCAATAGCATGAAAATCATAGGCCTAATGATCTTGATGGTAAGTAAACTATTCCTACCAAAATTCTCATTATTTGAGTGTTCATATTACTTGCTTTGCTTAACAATTACTCTGTCATTCGAAATTTTTTTTATCTGTTCTTTACAGTGGACCTATTCTGCACGAAATCAAATTTATCCTGGCACAGAGCCAATTTACAGGCACCAGCAAAGAGCCGTAGCCTACAGTGTACCCAAACAGCTCTTGCACAGGCCTATTCACACATCTCCATGCATTCACTTAAAAAATCTCAAGTTATGTGTCATCAGTTTTGACGACAGTAAAATCATTATATTACCTGTCTTTTAGGCAGTCTAAACCATGCAAGATTTGTTTGGTGAGTTCGCCTAGGCTACCATATAAAACAACTGGTTCTCCCTTACAGTGTTGCCACACTCTTGATTGGAATTAACTGGTTCCTCAAAATTATGGGTTTTTTCAGTAAAAATATCGTACAAAATTGTAGATTTATCAATTATTATCTTACAGGATATTTAATACATTTTTATAATTTGACAAAATAATGAATATATGTACTATTTCTTTGTAGCCATTAATATCTTGCCAAATGAAACATCTACTAAACACGAAAAAATGAAATTATGAATATTTAGTTAATGTTATGAACAATTGTTAAGGAACAAATGATTACTATATTGTATTAACACTGTGGTAAAAAAATATACGACTCAGAACGTCACTTCTTTCCGTAAACTAAGCTGATAACGAATTAACACGAAGATATGGGAGTTGATAGCCCATTACATACCTTTAAACACACCAAAACATCGAAAATCAAAATAGCATCACTGAGTAGTAATTTAATATATATATATATATATATATATATATATATATATATATATATATATATATATATATATATATATATATAATTAAACATGAGTACTGATATTTATCCCATGATAAAGAAATTAATAACAATAATAATGTAAAGTATATCTTAAGAATCTTCTTCCAAATCAAATTCATGTTTTCTGATGTTCTGTAATAAGTATATATTATTTATTTTGAAAATATATCATTTGCAGGAGTAAAATGAACACATGACCCTCCTGAACCTTGATGCAACTAGCAGAGAGAAGAGCCTCATTAACTGTCCTTGTTTTCAGTCTGTTTCTTTGGCTAACTGGAACGCTCGTATCAGCATTAGAGCGGCAAGCAAAACAGTTAGAGTAAAATTGGCTAGGTTGAAAACTAGACTCTTTTGGGACACTTCTCCCCAGAACTTATCAGGTGACTCATTAACGAGATGTTTGTTCATGTTGCAACATGAGAAACATCCTCCATTGATCATCCAGCTTTGAAGTAGTGAGTGGTCATCTGGGGTACAGTCAGATCTGATTCTTTCTCTGAATTCTGATGAGAGAGCATTTTTTGACAGAGACGTTTAACTTGACAGGACAATCATTGAAATTATACCTCTCTATTTCTGTCAGAAAACTTCACACCTCTGAAAAAAAATTGAGCTTTCTTTTCCTTCCCTGTATGGCGGAATTTTTTAATCTCTGCATAACTTTAATTAACTGGGGTTGCTGCTAATTCTTCATTTTTGCACAGATGGTAGACAACCACAATTTTATGTTCAGTGCCGCTATAGATGGGCCCAGAGCTCGGTTTTTTTTTTTTTTTTTTTAGAAATTAGCTTGTTTCATGGAGGAGTTCACCGACCACTTGTATTTGCAATTATTATACTTATCAACGCCTTAGAATTATCTCAAAATAACGATAATGGAAATGCTATCGTACATCGTACCAAGAGTTTTTATCGTATATACGATAATTATCTATTGGCATCACTGTTGAACCGAAATCCCAGAGCCATCTGCTGGCGTTGTGAAACAGCGTCAGAGATTGAATTAGAATATCGGCCATTAACGTTGTTATTTTTTGCACAGATTTTATGACTATCGAGCCTCCTTATTGCCTAATTACGTATTGTTCAGGAGCTCAAAACTTTTCTGAAGATTAATAGATCTATTGCTTTTACGTAACCCGTACTTTCATAGACTATGCTAGTTGGTATTTTAAGCTTTATGAATTGCCATAAGATCCTTATTACCTAAATTAACCTCCTTCTTATGTCTTGTTAGGATAATGTAATCGTTCATACTCAACAACATAAACACTACTCTATGATTAAGATGCAAACACATCGCATTTTGTCGCAACATAGGGGCAAGGCTTACAAAATAGAGTAGTTTACCCCTAAGATACGTTTTCTCTTATTTAATAATTTTCTTTTTCAAATTTACATTTAGAAGTAAGAGAGACTAATTCATTACCTGAAAATCGTGTGCTTTATGAATCATTGTCTTTGTTTTTTATATTTTTTTTTACATAACCCTTAGGTATTTCATTCAATGTACACATTTTAGGTTTCTGAAAAGTGTGCTTGCAGATTTACTGAGAATAACTAAGCCTAAGCCTGTTTCTATAGATTTGTAAGAGTAGGCTATTTACTAACCGGATGCCAAGTTGGAAATGGGGTGTAATTTGCGTAGCGTAAGTATGATAAAGAATGTGATATAAAAAAACCGTAATACAGTATAATGATTGGAAAAATTGTTTGCCTTGGAATAATCAGTAATAATGAAAGACACAAGAATGAAACCTGAACACGAATGATAGCCTAATGTGCAGAGATTGGTGGGGTGAGGTAGCCTAAGGAGAGAACAATAGCATTCTGGGACCCCAAAACTTAAGTGCAAATGTATATGAAAACAGATAGATGTATAGGAAAAGGTATTTGGAAGACACTAGAAATATCAAACTTGGAAACAAGACAAGAGCATGGTTTCCTCCTCCTCCTCCCCTCCTCCTCCTCCTCCTCCTCCCTCCTCCTCCTCCTCCTCCTCCTCCTCCTCCTCCCCTCCTCCTCCCTCCTCCTCCTCCTCCTCCTCCTCTCCTCCTCTCTCTCTCTCTCTCTCTCTCTCTCTCCAGGTACAGCCCACAATGTCGACTAAATATAGTGCTTAGGTCTACAGGGGCATACTACATCACAGCGAATGCTCTCAAATAATTCCCTACTGACCCCTCCATTTTAAATGTAGAGTTAGGGCCAGAGAATCATTGTTCTTGCAATCAGTAGCGTTCAACTATATTCAGTCCGACCAGTGAATAGATATGTGACTATCTTGAAATACTATTTGTCGACACCTTCGACTCCTACGCATGTTAACTTTGGCTGACGAAAAGCCGTCGTGTTCTAGACTCATGGTTCCAGTCAGTGGGTCTTTGTCAGTGTTTCTTATCGTTATTATTTTGCCTCGCTAATTCGTTTTATTTTTATTTCAGGCATGGTTACAGAGAGCCATTCATTTACTCATGGCCTCCAGCGTCACATCACATACACACGAACATACACAACAAGCGCACACCTTATATATAGGCTACATACACACACATATACAGTATATATATACAGTATATATATATATATATATATATATATATATATATATATATATATATATATATATATATATATATATACAATGATTAGTGTAGATTAAGAACAGTCAGGAGATATACATTTTTTCTGGGTTGTTTGGGAAATATATCAACACAAACAGTTTCCCAGAAAGCTTAAAATAATGCCGGAATTTCAAGAAAGGCCTTTTGTGTCATCTTAAGATTTAAACAGCACAGAACAATCAAATCTCGCGTATCTGTGAATACCGTAGTCTCCCTTTAGGCCTGGCGATCTAGATTGATCTATATTGATATTTTTTTCTAAGAATTCGACTTTTCGAGATTCGACTTTCTAAGTTCTAACTCGGAAGAAGAAGAAGCGAATGTTTTGTACGCAAAGGCGTCATCATCTGCGTGCGAGTTGTTTTGCTTTTTGCCATAGTAACCCCGTGTGCGTTTGGTAAATGGTGTTGTGCTTTCAGTTTCCAATATTAAATTCCCCCGGGGTATCACACGTGAGTACTTTTTAAGGCAGACGTTAGTGGCAGTAGGTCTAGTAGTATATAGGCCTAGTTTAGGGAAAGGTGGGTGTAACTCCAGGAATTCCTACATATTTTGGGTATTATAGTATCATTTAGTGACCCGCCCACTTTCATAGGCCTATTTTGACATCAGGGGGAAATTTTTCGTTAGTATAGGCCGTCACGACAATGCATGTCTTATATTTCTCTGTGAGATTAGGGAAACGGGTAAGCAGGGCTTTCGTGATTCGGTAGGCCTAGCTTAGGCCTATAGCTTGCCGTATATGATAGCCTGAAGGTATGCCCCGGCATACCCTAACGAAGTATTGCTGGTGTGACAGATTTAGGTTAGGTCGTATTCTGGCCCAAAATGAGTAGGTTATAAGATGGTCATATGATTGTCTAGTATATTTTGTAGGCCTAATTTTGTCTGGTTCCCCATAGGCCTTGGTTCCCTTCGTGGCAAGTGTAAAGCACTTAGGCCTACCACATTTGCTTGTGTGACCAATGAATTTTACTTTTGTTAGACATCTTGTATTATCTTTTTCGTTTCCATTTATTTCCTTAGTTCCTTTTTGTCGTTATACATCCTTTAAATTTTAGTAGGCCTACTGCACAAGCACCCTTATTAAGCCGTGGAATTTACCACCAGTTTCAGAAGGCCTAATACTGTATCTTTCGAACTGTATGTGCAATCCTGTTTGTAACCTAACCCTTTCGGCTAGCATTTAATTCTCTTTTTTGTTTAATTATCACATAGTTCCCTCGCATGAAACTTAGGCTAATTTCACATCTTATCCCATAAAACCTGATATTAAAAAATGAATAAACCTGTTGCTTGGTCTAGAGATACCCCATTTTGTAGTTTGTGTAAAATTTACCTCGCTAACCTAACCTAGTCTAAATGCATATATATATATATATATATATATATATATATATATATATATATATATATATATATATATATATATATATATATATATATATATATATATATATATATATATATATATATATTTGCATATATATATATATATATATATATATAAATACTAGAATAAAACTACATAAGCTTAGTTTTCAAGAATCATAGTATACAGTTTTTAAGAATCATAGTATACACCAATTTTATCAGTTGTAGTTGCAAAATACTGTAGTAACAAATGGATAATATTGTAAGCCTTATTCCTAGTGTTCGAAAGGTCTCATTCCAGCTCGCAAATCTCATGTCAGTTTCAGAGAAATCTTGCCCAAAATAATTTCTTTGTAATATTATGGCAGGAAGTCAAATAGACCTAATGGATTTACTCAGATTGCCATTCCAAGACTTTAAACTATGGTTTGAAAATCATAAATACTTAGCCAATTTAAGATGGTCTAAAATTTTATTTGAAGTTGTAAATAGCAAATTTTACGGATTTGGTTCATGTGAGAGTAATTGGGCTGGTAAAACTATAATTGTATTTTTTTTACGTTATTACTGTTCCAGTACACTTCTAATAGCCAAAAAGAAGTTGTAGGCTGAAGTGAAGTCCCCTGTAAAGAGTTCTGAAGCAACTTATGTACAGGAGTCTTTAACATAGAATCAGGTTGTTTATTACTGTCCAGACAGACATTTTTGACATATTTTACATGTATTGCAGAAGGAATCATGAAGGTCTTTTTGCTATGGATGTCAGCCACGTTGGTTGTTGGTACAATCGGAGCAGATGTTGACGTTGTGGATACAGAAGTGGATAATGGTGCAGAAAGGGCATTAAAATGTGATGCATGCAAAGCAGTAGCATTCAAGGTACAGTACAGTTATTTCAGTATTGATCATTTATTGTGGTGCAGTTTATTGAGTAGCCTCACTGTCTGATTTAGCTTGCCCTGTGGCAGCATTGTAATAGATTTGTTTAAGCATGTAGAGCCACACTATGGAAAATCATCCTGTGTGTTCTCCTGAATTGGAAGTATCTTGAAATTTTTTGCCATTCATATATTCAGAAAGGCTTTGCCAAATGATATTCCACAGAAAGAGTAATTAGTCATGGTAATGTACTTAAGCTATTGCATAGTATTTTGGAGGTTATAAGTTCCCATGACCGTAGTTCAACATCTTTTACATTTTCTAAATGTTTAGGAGACAGGTGAATTTAGCTGAGCATTTATAGCATTTATTGTTGGAAATCCATCATGAAATGTTTGTTAGTACAGATGTACTTCAGCCATATTGTAGTACAGTATAGTATTTTGTTTCTTTTTGCACTGTTGGTTTATTCATTCATGTAGGTTCTTTGTTTTATTCTTGTCCCCTGCTGCATTTATTTTGGTCTTCAATTGCTTCTGTGTTCATCTTGGTGTCATATTTCATGCCAGTTATTTGGGAGTCAATAATTGAGATTTTATTGCTCAGCTTGACCAAGTTATGCATTTAATTATGATTGAAATATTTCTCTCTTAAATATCCTTTAGTATGTGATGATTCTAAGTAGAAATCTGCATTTCCACCTGCTCAGTTTTCAGAATATTTCCACGAGGCTCATGGAGATCTTTTGTTAACTGCATCGTTGAAAGAGGAAGACATTACTGAAGCAGCAGAAGCCACTTGTGATGATTCATGGGAAGGGTAAGTAGTTGTATGGCATCTGCTTTTGTTAATCTGATTAAAGTGACCATTCCCAGTCTTATGTTTATTGTTCAGTAGTGTATGGCAGTGTGTCTTCCTTCAGAGTGTAGTTGATCATTTTTGTATTGTATGCGCCTTTCATACTCAGAGAAATGATCTCTATGCATAAAAATGTAAACACAAAAACAAAGTTTTGTAGTTATCTTGCTCACAATTCTCTAGGCAATCATATTGTTTATTATTTGCAAATGTATGTCGTGAGAGGGTTTGATTTCTTTATATTGCAGATATGGTGTGACTGAAGTTAATGGTGTAGAAAGATTAACAGGCCCTGGCACTGATGTTCAGCCAGAAACTGAAGTTGAAGTTGACCCTATTTGGCCCCGCAGGTATGATGTTCAACCTCACATTTTCATCTTTTTGTGAATTTTGTAAAGCTGTAAATGAAAACATTGCAAATCCTGAAGTTGTGCACTGCTCATTGGTCATTAAAGTAGTTTTCTTTCCTCAGGCTTCAAGATATGTGCGATGAATTATTAGGTGAAACCCCTGATGATAAGACCCTTTACAATATATGGTTAAGTGGGAATTCTTTAGTGGATTACTTATGCAAGTAAGTTCATTTCATTATTTGTAAGTACTATGTTTAATGCTTGATATATCAAGCACTGTATACATTTGTACACTTAAGCAAACCAAAGGTTTTCCTTTGACTCAGAACTGTAGGCTGAAATTATTGATGAATACCAAGTTATGCTGACAGTAGCCATATATTTTTGGTTGCTAGTACTGATCCAATGACTAGGAGAGAGATATCCAGTGAGTTTTCCCAAGTTGTTGCTGTAGAGGGGATACAGGAAACTGTATTCTCTCTTCCCCAGTCCTTCTGCTAGTAACCTACTGCCTCTTTGGTTTAGACAACGTTTTGGCTTTATCTTCAATTCAATCCTTCTCCCCTGAAGTGCTTTCTTGTAAAGTAAGGGAAGGAGTTCTTTTGGTTCTAATAAAGTTTTTGGCTACTATCTTCAGTGCTGTTTATCCACTGATGCAACCTTTATTACATTTTTCCTTAATACTAAATTCAGTATTTTTCCAGGCATTTCTTCCCATTTTGCTCTTCTTAATTTAGTTTCATCCTTACGCTTTTTTCATTTTGCAGAGGTGATGGGCTCTTTGCAGCATGTAGTTCCTCCAACTGGGGTCCGTGGCCCGGTGATGATGATGATGATTATGAAGACGGAGAAGATTTTGACTATATTCATGATGAGTTTTGATAAATAATTCTTTGGGTAAGTCTTAGTATTGCATTAGAGATTATGTACTGCAACAAATTAGTGTGAATTTTACATTATTTTTCTCACAATTAAATTGCACTTCATCAATTTTAGAGCTAATCATGCCAATTTATTTTAAAATAATAACAAGGGTTTATTTTCTCTGCCGTGTAGAGATTCAGTGATTTTCCGTGTCTTTGGCAGAGAAGAATGATGATAACATTATATTGTAGTCATTTATGCATTTGTATCTCAAATTTAAGGTCACGTCAGTTGGTAATAAATGTACTTTTAAGGTTTGTAGTTTTTTCTAAATGCCAAGAAAGATTCAGGGTTTAATTTTTATCATGCCATTTGTTTTTAGGGACCATTGGCAATTATTTATTTTTTAGAGTTTATTTTTATGTACACTGAGTACAGTATAAGGTACAATTTACTGTTACCACTATTGTATGTCTCCCCTAAAAATTCATCATTTTTTTAGAATGCTGAATTATTGAAGGTGCATAGTGATATTGTTGATAGTACATGTGGATTTTTACACATTCTCAAAGTATTTTGTCAGTACCATATTTTGAGTTATTTTCTGATCAGGTTGTATAAATCCATATAAGTAACCACCATGGACTGGACATAACCAATTCAATATTAGTACAGTACGGTTGTGTAATGGACAAGCATTTGTCATATGGCCATTGTATCGTATTTGAAACCACAGTAGACAACAAATTCAGTGCCATTTGCTGTAAGTGAATCTATTATTTAAATCAGTTGACAATATGTTGATCATAGGAGATCTCACTTTGATAAGGTAAAATTCAAAAAGCTGTACCATATGAACAGACTGTGTTTAAAGTTATTTTACTATCTGCCACAGAGGAAGCAGTTTCCTATTATAATCAAAGAATATTACACTGATGATTGATCTACTTTATAAATAAGGGCAAGACTATGATCTATGCATCAAGTAGAATGTGAGACTTCACCCTGCCAGTATCAAAGTTGTCAAATATTATGTGGATGTTGTCTTTTTATATGTATATTTGATGATCATAATATAGTGTACGACAGGTATCCTCCATCCTCAGCACCAGAAGTGAGAAATTTATGCTTGTAAGTTCAGCAATAAAATAACAGTGTGTATTTTCAAGGATCATGTTGGTTATAGTAACGTACATAAAAGTAAATACCCAGTCTCTGAAATGTCAGTTTCCAGAATTAAGAAAAACTTCATCTCAATGCAGGTTACTTCATGTGAAGTACCAAATGACATGATTTTGGCTTGTGCGAAAAGAGTAACAATGGTAAAGTATTTCTTTTATAAAGGTCAGATGCTTCACTGAACCAGGGTTGGTATCAAAACTAAACGATTGCTTTTTGTAACAATATAGTGAGTGTCCTCTAAGTTTTTACCATTATTGTAAACCTTTCACTAACTTTTTTATCTTAATAGCTTATGTAACATCAGGATAAAATGTTTCGGCAATGCTGAAAGCCTGATGGCACAGCTTGAAGTTACAACTGATCTGTTGGATAACATAACAGGATACTTGGCTTATTTTTGTAAAGTAGCAGAGTAACAGGAAGGAAGAACACACCTAAGGCTGTCAAGACTTACTGGAGTAATTAGTGTAGTTCAGTTGCCATACAGATGTTGCATAGCAGAGTAATTTGATTGTGTGTACATTTGCCATGCATTTCAGAAATTGAAATTTGCAACAAGATGTAAACACCGTTCACAATAGTAGTCATTTGATGGAAGATGTTGCTGTAGTTTTTATACAAAACCTAATTTTATGAAATAATATGAAACATCTCGCCACATCAGGCTTTGAATCAGGAAAGCATTGTTCCTGTCCTAAGGAAGTCTTTTTTATTTAAATCCTTCAGGTGTATTTTATGATACAAGAATTCACTAGGGTACTTAATAATTTTCTTCAGTCATTTTCTTCATATTGATGCCAGTCACTATGTCTTGTGATGAGTCTTCTCACTGTGCTGCAAGACAGTCTGTTTCAAAAGGGAAAGGCTTTGAAATGGATTCTAATGAATATTTTGTAAATTGTATTACTTCTCAAAGCAGCCGTTCAGCCCCATGAAGAAACTAAGTAAAAATTGTTTAATGAAAAAAGCTTAATATACAGTTGTCTGTGATTGATGTTTGAAGAATTTTTTCTTCACTTTACAATGTTATCTGGGTTTTTGCAAAAAGAACTTAATAGGAATCGAACTGCTCAAATCTGGATTGTCATGTACAACAAAAAAAGGTACTGTAAATGATTCATTCACAACTTTCCATTGTTGACAAACTTTTATGCAGAATAGCTGTCACCAAGCCATATTATGTTGGCATTTAGAATGAAGAAAAATTGAACAGGAACAAGACTTGTCATGTATATTCCAGTCAACATATTGGCTCAGCACAGTTTACAAAGGTAAAAGTAAGCTCTTGATTACTATACCATGAGAACATGTCGGTAAAATCCATTTTTCACGTTCATGTTAAGAATTTCTTTTCAGGATGTTCATTATTTGACACTAGGTTAAACATTTGTTTAGCATCGTCTTAATAGTTCAGAATACCGTTATCAGAGCTGTCATCATTTGTCCTTTGTGTAGATTACAGTTTATTACCAAGGTCACTCCTAACAAAATTGGTAAAGGAAGTACATGTACTCTTGTGTTGCATATCTTCAGTTGGTTGCTTTTAGTGTGCTATAACTTGATACATTTTGTTGCTCTTCACTTCCATTGTCGTAGTTGTCAAAAAGCAAAGATCCAGTAAGGAGCTTATATTTTGAAGTGCTTTTCATTCATTTTTGAAGTAGTTAATAGTTGAGTGTTATTTTAACTAATGTTTTGCAGTTGTCATAGTTTTCCATTACATAACATCCAAGCTGTTCTAACTATAAGCAGTCAGAAAATCACATTAGTTAAGAAAAATAGTTATTGTGCTCAGATGCGTGAACGAGTCATTTTAAGCAGTTCCATGAATATCATTTGTACTTAATATTCAGCTGTTATTGATTCTCATAATTCAGCCAATTTCTCAGGTCTCCTTGAATTGCTACCATTGCATCAACAAGCAAAAAAAACAGATACTTACTCATTATAGACAGGAAATTATGTAAGGTGTTTTAGCAAGTTATGCTGTTCAGTGCGGTTTGACAGTTGTATTTGTACGAGAACATTTATGTCCTTGCCCTGATATAGTTGCACTGCTTGTCATGTATCACCCCCAGAGATTTTCATTGCGTTAGTTTGGAAGTGCAGGCGTATAACTAGTAAACCTAACAATGTCTTTTCAGAAATTAAGTCTTTTGTCTAAGAAGACGACAGTGTATTCAAGCTTGAAAGGTTTGTTGAATTAATGTAGTTGAAAATGTTAGTTTGTTCTATTTCTTTTATAAAAGTGATCTTGTCCTCATATGCTATTTTGAAGCATCTTGCAAAGAGTTTTTAAGTTTCAGATAATTCTGTCAACGTTAGGTCATAATTGGAAGGTGTAGAGAACTTGGAAAGCCATCAGTTTCTGTTGGTTATTTGAGAGCTCACAAGTTTTTGGCCAATTGATTATTGAGTTGACCGTATCATTGAACTGCAACCAAGCGAGATTTTTCTGTATATCTTAAATGAATCTCAAATTGTGGAAAGAGATGGCATCTGTGATGTAAATAAGGGTTTGCATTGGTTACCTAACTTTAGGCTTGAGAATCAAGTATGCAACCTGTCTGTGTTCTCATGTCGATTAGCATAATACACTATTAGAAATAGCAGTGTATTTTTCTATGGGCTTTAATGTTTTAGAGTATTGCATAATATATGGGAGAATTACTTGTGCATTAACAGGTATTTTTAATTTTGTGAGTGCATTGTAGGTTTTGCTGTTTGTATGGCAATTATAATAAATACATGTATTTTCAAAAGGCAATTTATTTCCCTGTTTTTTGATGTTTATTTTCAGTAATACCACTTTTACCACTTTTTAGGTTTTCTTTGTAACTTTTCATTGGTAGGATATACATTTTTTCTTGTATTTGATGGTCCATTCATCACTTTGAAATACAAAGTGTAAGGTAATGTTTATTTACAAATGTAAAAGATCCCAGTGCTACCAGAAAGTACCTGACTAATACTTACTCTACAAATTCCTAAGAAATATAGGTATGATTTTATTTCATAGATCTGATAGCAATTAAATCCATTTAGAACATAATTTCAGTGTCCTTTCATTCATTCATCAACTACAAACTGACACAGAAAGCAAAACCTGCCGCCACATGGAATTGATACACAAAGAAAATACAAACATTTATTTCCATAAATATTCTTAAGAAAGAGAATTAAGGGATAACAAAAATACACAAAAGAAAATGTTACTATTTTGACATTTCAAATCCTTAAAAACAATTTTTTTTCAAGTTGTTTTTCCCTTAAGACAACATAAAGCAGTTTTTGTAATTGCCCTTTTTGGTAAACAGTCTTCTATTACTACTTTTCTGTAAAAGCCTTAAATGACTTGGAAACAATGCAGAGGTATTATTTTCATATGTACCAAATGAACATTTTTTATGATATGCATGGCGTATCTGTTTGTATGTATATTGTATGAGCATGAGTGTGGACCAGTGTTTAATTATAAGGGGTACTACATATATACTGAAAATATGCAAGCCAAAGAAGACAGTCTAGACATTGGAATACCTTCTTCCTTAATCTGCAGCTGAAAAATTTGATGATTTTTAACCCAAATCTCCATAACATTAGACTGAAAAAAGTAAGAACCAAGTACTGAAATCTGATAAAATGATGTACAGCAACACATTTTGTCTCCAAGGGGATGCAGAGTTCATTAGAAATGCCTAACTTAATACTGTAGTAGTTAGGAAAATAAATTTTATAGTCATATGCATACTATGAAGTGATCATTTTTTGGAATGACTTTTCAGATTTTGTGCAAGGACGGTATTTATTGGAAATGCTTCACCCAGTGGAATGAAAGATGTGTAATTTGCAAAGGACCTTTCAGCTAAACAATGTTACAAGGGATATAATCCTAAGTATGGGGAATTTTTCTCTTATGTGCAATATGTATGACTTGAGTTAGCAACACATCTTACAGCCACTTGATATAGTTTAAAACAATTCCACAAAATCAGTGCCCAAGGTGAAGGCGAGTCGAACTTAATTTGTCCATACTTAAGTATTAGGCTGTTAAGAGTCACTCAATTACGAGCTTCCAATTATCATAGTTAACTTTTTGTAAATGCACTGAATTTAAATAACCTATGGCTATGCAAATGCACTGAATTTAAGTAATCTATAGCAAGGGAAATTTTGCAAATACTTCTGACAAATTTAGCTACTTTTTGCAAACAAGACCTTCTAATTCTGATTCTTTACTGACCTTGTAAATTGACCAATAGGTACGGTATCTTTATGCAAATTGTAGGTATATTCCTCTTGACTGTCTTGTATGGTAAATATCACAATTTGTACTAGAGCATTTCCCATAAATACTGTGGTTCCATGGTATGATTATTATCTGTGTGTATATACATGAATGTGTCTCAGATACTTGTAGTAAAACATTGTTTATGTATGAACACATCCTTATGTATTTACTTTCCAAATAAATACTTGTGTATATTTATCTGTAATGCAGCAACCAACTGGTTGCACTAGTATAAGCAAAATGTCTGCAAGTGTATTTTGCATCAGAGAGCAATGAAGTCATAATAAATAAGATTGAAAACCTGACATTATATAGTGGGACAAGTGAACATATTAAATCACCCAAAACAAGGCTCATGTAATAATGCTGTTTATATAGTGAAAGAAAAAAAATGGGAATCAAATTTTGAGTACAGTTCCTCTAAACCTAATGCTGTTGCGTTGCCTTATCACTTCAGCTGGACTGGGAATTTGATGCAGACCAACTTGTTGTTGTTCTGGTCCAGCAGTTCCCACTGGACTAAGACTGGAATCTGAAGGGGAAATAAAGAAAGATGTGTTAAAAGTCTTTGGATTTTTTAATAAAGTTCCGTAGTAAATGTTCACAGAGAAACCAATGAAGTTATTTACTGGGTTGAAGTAATTTAGGAATGTGAAATAAAAATCATTTTACAAGTTT
The DNA here is from genome assembly GCF_040412425.1 of Macrobrachium rosenbergii. Classification (NCBI taxonomy): domain Eukaryota; kingdom Metazoa; phylum Arthropoda; class Malacostraca; order Decapoda; family Palaemonidae; genus Macrobrachium; species Macrobrachium rosenbergii. The sequence continues at coordinate 31,090,944 of NC_089742.1, read as the reverse complement.
TGGTGGATGGCAAAGATCTTCCAGTTTTAAGTGTAATTTAGTATGCCTGAAAGTTTAAAAAATAATACACTGGATTATTCAGTCTGTTACTATACAGACTAGACTAGAAGAATTCAGAAAAATTAAAAAAAATAACTCCTCTGAGTATCTAAAATCACAGTCAACAACTTATACAATGCATGCCTTAAATTTTTTTTTTTATATCAGCATAAAATCGTTTAGCAGATTTGAAATGTTTTCAAGGGCAATTTATCTAAAAATCTTGAATCAAAATAGTTTAACTAGCACTCAGCATTCACAGACCTCGTAACTGCATCTACCATGCAGTTTTGACTGTCGGTTACTAAAAGATGCAAAAATCATTTTCCTGGACGCGAAATACACCAAAATTTATCAATAACTTCTTTAGAATGGCTTATCCTATGAGTTCATATCGAATCAAGCATTACTGAAAGGCTGTATTGTTAACCAAGTGGCCTGGTTAAACTACAAAAAAAAAAATAATATTGTTAACCAAGTGGTCTGGTTAAACTACAAAAAAAATTAAGTTTGGATGTGTAATTAGAAACCTCATAGCCAAAATTGTAATTAGAAACCAGATAGCCAACATTAACATCATAAACCTACAATAGACCCTTGGGAGACTGGTGGCACAAGAAGTGGTTCCTAATGAGGGTCTAGGCACAATGGAAGGATTATTACATAGCCTCACAATACAAATGCAGACATTTCATCTTTCTTACCGATGGGTAGCTCTTGAGGACTGGCAGGGAAGCAGAGTAGGTCTGGGGTTGCTGAGGTTCGAGAGGGCACTGCAGGCCAGAGTTGACGCAGCCATTGCTGTTGGGCAAGTTGAAAGGAATGGGGATGAAGGAGACAATTCCAGTCACCTTCGCCGTTACAGCAGTAACCTGGACATCTGCAATGAAATGGAGAGCATTGATTGGTGTGGTACTTTGAACAAAATGACAGATTTTTAGATTTATTATTAGATTTTGGTGGTTTTGACTGATGTTATTACATTCATAGTTTGTACATGAGAATAATAAACTTGAAGATGTTGAGTATAATATATATAAATTATCTATTTATCTATATATAATATATATGAATATATACATAAACTTTATGTATATATATATTTTAAATATAATATATATATATATATATATATATATATATATATATATATATATATATTATAATATATATATATAAACACTTTTTTTTTACATTTGGAACAGAAGAAAGTGACCATTTAACTACTACGATTTTTTTTTAGACACCAAAGACTATATATTGTCGAGATGAAGCAAGGCATAAGGCTGGCAATCTCATCCTAATATGACAAAGGTTTTGAGTTCATATATATATAATATATATATGAAGGGAAAGACTGAGCCATGACTCACTAGTTGTGAAGGGTAGAGCCATATCGGCATCCTGTCCCCTGACGAAGATGCATCTCCTGATGTTTGGCTTGCAGCCTGTGATCTGGATGCCGTTCAGATTCACACTCGCTGATCCGCCTGAAAAAAAAAATAAATTTCCTGTTAGTCTACTGCACCCCTAGGAAACGGTGAAAATGTAAAATTCCTGGAAAAAAAGAATCATATTTCCTGTTAGCTTGTTTCACCCTACGAAAGGTTTTCGACGAGAATGTAATATTTCCGTGCACATTACAAACATACGGCGAAGTAGTACAGTATAAGCAAGGCCAATACTGTATTGGCCTTGAGTATAAGTAAATGGATTAGCCAAAGTAAAAAAGTGACGAGAGGTTTCCTACAAGAATACAGTATCATGTTTCCATGCACGCTTTAGGCTACACATACGTCGAAGTAGTATAAGTAAATAGATTAGCTAAAGTAAAAAAGGACAGGAGGTTTTCTACAAGAATATAATAGTAACATGCACGCTTTACCCATACGTCGACGTAGTGTAAATAAAAAGATGTAAGGACGAGTCTGAAGAGCAGTACATTCCTGACGTGCTCGAAGGAAGGAGACAGAAGAAAAGTTTCTAGAAAGCGTGGGATAGACTGAGTGAAAGAAGGACAGGAAATGAAGGCCTTTATATACAGATAACGCGAGGGTACGTGCAAGAGATAAGTTATAGTAAATAGTTTAACCAGGTCCCCGGTTAAAAGAGAGGTGGACGGCACTGCGCACGCGCGTGTGTGTATGTGTTCTGGAGGGGGGGGGGGTAGCGGGGATTTTTACGAGCTGCTAAAGAGCCTTCTGTGTAAATTTATGAAGAAAGTGGAGTTGTGGAGGTTTTGTACATAGGAGTAAGTCTAGGTTTCAGTATTCAAAATTACCGTGGCAATGACCCCTGTGTTCGTCTTTCCTCTGGGGTAAATGTTTTTTGCCCGAATATCACGACTTTAGTACCACCAATTTTAAAGAAAAAATCGTGTATCTATCTATCTATATATAATATATATATATACATAAACTTAAAAATTCAATCCATTTCCGGCTATCTGGAACATACGAGACCAGCGAGAGCTTACAAGACAAAACCACTGAGTAACGGAACTTGAGTGAGTCAGTTTGGCAGTGTCTCTTCAACGGTATCTCTCTCTCTCTCTCTCTCTCTCTCTCTCTCTCCTTGCTTTGCTTCATCGGGATTTCTGGAACTCCTTAGACTCAGCAGGAGGTATGTAAAAGTTTGAAGTTCTGTGAACACTGATTTGTATGAATGAAAAGAACTGTATTTAAGAGGCTCTCTCTCTCTCTCTCTCTCTCTCTCTTCTAAGTATGTGTATATATGCATATACATATTATACACATTATACACAAGGCAGACAAAAGCAGGAAGCTGGAAGGAGAAACTAATTGGAAAGAAAGACGAAGAGAGAAAGAATCGTGTATCGTACTTGCCATGAAAAATTAGTATTCACAATAGGCACACGACCAACATACACAATGTTACCTTACTTCTTCACCAAAGACCTATGGAAATACAGAATACTCTTCCTGGCGAATTACGAACCAATGCTGAAACTGACTGACTATGCAATCGCTATTTTCCTTCTATCGTGTTTCTCTCATATTCATAACTTTCTCTCAACATCCATTACCACCCTGCCCTCCCGCCCACCTCCAACCCCCTCACCCTACTCCACGCTTGGATTATTAGCTGGACGGGTGAAATTAATAACTTTTGTCTGGACGGTACGACGTTGATTAATATCTCCTGAATGACTTTGCAATGAATCCGGTCACAAAACCATTACTAAGTCTCGACAAGAGGGATTGATGGAATATCACAAATATTATAAATACAGGTGTCTATGTGTATATGTATACATATATATGTGTACATCAGTTTATTTAATTTAAATATAAATATGACCATATTAGGATACCATGTCCCAACGACTAAGTTGATTACGACTCAAGTAATTACTGAATAGGACCCCACGCTATTTTACGGGTCCTTTTGCTCTCCATTACAATATTCAAAAGTCCGCAACCTCTCATTTACTGTAAATCCACGATCTTCCGAACTGGCTATGCAAGGATAGGCAGGGCTGCAACGGTTACAACAGAAACTCGGGCGATGGTGACAGGGGTCTGTAGCTTCCTTTACTTGCTTGGCGTGTTTCGACTCAGAGATTTTATTTGTTCACGATTCAACCTCGTATTCTGTATTTCAGTAGTCTTGTTTCGTCTGCTTTCTAAAGGGGAGACATTAGTGTTGTTCTCTTTATACAGGTATGGGTAGGTGACCATACAAACATTTCAAGACATTAGGTTACAGTAAGACAACACATACTTTTCTTTACATATAAATGCATACACACATAGGCAAACACTATATACACACATGTACATGTATATATGTATGAGATATATATATATATATATATATATATATATATATATATATATATATATATATATAATGCATCACACACACTACACATACATAGACACATAAATTATGTATGTATGCATGCACGTATGTATGTATGTATATATAGTTTGTATAGAGTGTGCATTATATATGCATACGTTTATATATATATACGTATATATATATATATATATATATATATATATATATTATTCAGCACAACCAGCCGAAAGCACAATATGCTTCAAAGCAGCACCACAATCTCACTTACGACTAAAAACCAACAAAACCATAAAAATAAAAAATAAAAAAAACACACTTAAGCATGCAACATGGTCAACGTTTGCAAGTTAGTGCAAAGACACTCGCGGCGGGGAACCATAATCCCTCAAACTCGTTGCATGACTGACAGTCCAGGCACATTGCAAAACACCGTATATATATATATATTTCTTCAAGGCTGTTATCGGTATTGCAAGAAACCTTTGGTTTTCGTGGCTTCGATTGTTTGGACTGAATGTCTGTCTGTCGTGGTATATGAGTTTTGAGTGGTAGCAATGAGAGAGAGAGAGAGAGAGATGTAAGAAGAATATGCAAGAGTATAACACAAAAAACAAATTCGACAACTGGGAAACACAAGCATAAAATATATCTATACTAATCAATAAATAAATAAATATAAATATAAATATATGTACAGTAATATATATACATATGTATGTGTATATATATAAATATATATATATATATAATATATATATATATATATATATATATATATATACGAGAAGAGCCGTATTTTTTTACTGTCATATTCTGTATTGGGTAGAGTTTTACTGTCACATTCTGTATTAGGTAAGAGTTTTTTACCGTCACATTCTGTATTGCAGAGTTTTACTGTCACACTCTGTATTAGGTAGAGTTTTTTTACTGTCACATTCTGTATTCGGCAGAGTTTTCTTACTGCCACATTCTGTATTAGAGTTTTTTTACGGTCACATTCTGTATTGGGTAGAGTTTTTTACTGTCACATTCTGTATTAGGTAGAGTTTTTTTACTGTCACATTCTGTATTGGGTAGAGTTTTTTTACTGTCACACTCTGTATTAGGTAGAGTTTTTTTACTGTCACATTCTGTATTCGGCAGAGTTTTCTTACTGTCACATTCTGTATTAGAGTTTTTTTACGGTCACATTCTGTATTGGGTAGAGTTTTTTTACTGTCACATTCTGTATTACGTAGAGTTTTCCTACTGTCACATTCTGTATCAGGTAGAGTAAAATGTCATTAGGCAAAATACTGTAACCACATCCAGCATCACGGATGAAAGATTAAAAGGGAGCAAGATAAGATAAGATAAATATTTCCTCTGTTATCTCAAGAAATCTGACGATCAACAGCTTAAGGAAAATCTCTCAGAAATGGAGGAGTTGAAAGTTTAATGAACTTGCTTCTTCATTCAATGCATTTGATTTATTTCTGACAAACAAGTACTTTAAACATATTATTCACTTGAAGAATCATGGGTCAAATCTTTGCATACACGACCCGTTCTACCACGAAACCACAAATTAACATTAAAATATTTTTGTTGCTACGGTCACCGCGGTGCGTAACAGTTAAACCCAGTTCTGCAACACACACTAACAAAAGCTGACAGTTGTAACCAATGACCAAATTATGCTAAATATATAATGTCAGTGGAGAGGCTTGTTAGAGGTAACGAAAGTGAACGTGAATTCATATTAAGACAATTACCATAACTATCATTATCAACAGTTTCAGAAACGAAAAAGAATAATTATGCCAAGAACACGTTAATGAGCTTGTTCCCAGATCGTTATTTTAAATCAATTCCAGGTATTTTCAGTTAACCCAATGCGACGTTTACGTACTTTTTAACAAATGTGTAATATCCTTAATACACATATATGTATACATATATAGTTCAATATATATATACATATATACATACATACATATATATATATTATATATATATATATATATATATATATATATATATATATGTATATATATATATATATATATATATATATATATATTATGACATTAATGTCCTGTTTTCTATACACGACAGTCAAGTTACATGAAACGGAGGAACATCTGAAGAACATGAAACGGAGGAACATCCTTCAACTGTGCATAGACAGGTCGCCCGCACACAGTAAAACTCCGTATGTGCGGCCATTCCAAACACCCCTATCCCCCCAACCCACCCCACAAACCCCCTCCCCATCCAATCCACTTCCTACTTATACGGCTTCCTCGTCACACAAGACATTGGGGACCCCTTCTAAGGGAAAGACGGAAATATTCCAAGGTATTTCAAGGTTCGGGGAACTGGACCCCCCCTAGGTAGCCAACACCCGAATAATGAGGGAAGTGACAATGGGGGATATGGCGTCACTTATTTCATATGTGAGAGGATTGAGACTGTAAGACGCCGGGAAAATGGAAGGAAGAGGAAAGTTCCGGGGGAATGATTTTTTTAAAATGTTCCTAAGAACAGATTGGAAGGTGCTTTAGAGTTATAATAATAATAATAATAATAATAATAATAATAATAATAATAATAAATAATAATAATAATAATAATAATAATAATAGTTAAAAAGGGTGGCACTATATACCACTGAGCTTATATTGCACCTCCGCAACTTGGCAATAATAATAATAATAATAATAATAATAATAATAATAATAATAATAATAATATAATTAAAAAGAGTGGCACTGTATGCCATTGAGCTTATATTACGCCTCCGCAACTTGGCAACAACAATAATAATAATAATAATAATAATAATAATAATAATAATAATAATAATAATAATAATAATAAAAGCCTAATTAATCTGAATCACCTTCATAACTAATGAAAAATACCAACAGTCGTAATCAAGTCAATGCAAACGTCCTAATTCCACGAAGCAACCTTCCCTAACAAACGAAAGTAGCCAACGTCATTTCATGCATGACCAGTCTTGGCGTTCTGCTGCGCAATGCCGAGAGAGATTCAACAGGTTTCGGGGAAATGCTTTGAAGCGCGCAGCACCGCTGGGCATTCTAATACTGACATGGGCTATTCTACACACAAACAGTTATTAGGTCCTTTCGCTTACATTTTTCCACTTGCATACATACATACATATTAGGCTACAAGTCTTTCATTCGGTAAAGAGGAATTATGTTTAAAAATGGCTTCGTCCCCAGCAGGATTCGAAACGTTGTTGCCTGATTTAGAAACAGCGATAGACAGTGGCTTTGACCTGTGCAATGTGTACATAAACACGTGTTATGTTTCTCTGTAAAGTGTATTTAATATTTGCGAACATAGAAAATTCACGCGTGTATTCATATACACACAAATTTATAATATATATATACATATATATAATATGTACTGTATATATAATTTATATATACAATATATATACATACACACGAATATATACAATATGTATATATATATATATATATATACATATGTATATATATATATATATATATATATATATATATATATATATATATATATATATGTTGAACATAAAAAATTCACGCGTGTATAGGTGACATATTCTCTTCTCTACACATATAACACATATTATATATATATATATATATATATATATATATATATATATATATATATATATATATATATATATATGTGTGTGTATATGTGTGTGTGTGTGTGTGTGAAATAACACACGTGCCCCTTTTCTTCCAAATGGTCTTGACCTTGGAAGGGTGGCAGTAGGGCGAACGGGATCTTTTAAGGCGTGACCTTTAGTAAGGTTTCACCTGTTGGCTGGCGTCGTTTTACCTCGCCTTTTATTTATTGCGCGATAATTTCTTTGTCAAGGGTCACTCACTAGTCGGTGAAATCACAATTGTTTTTGTTATCTGTAATTCTATTTTTTTTTTATTTAATGTTTTGTAAACGCGGAAAAATGATTGCGTGGTTTATTGTTATGATAAGTCAACAGTTGTTTTATTTATACTTAATCCTTGCCGTTTAACAGAGACGATTGGCAATTATGAACAAAAGCAAGTATACATACATACATACATATATACATATACATATCCATACATACAAATATCTTGCTTCTGCTGAATTTTATGGCGTGAATCCACGAATAACTTGATCATATCCACGCTAAAGAAAGTCAAGCGTTCATGAAACTCGCATCAACCGTTAGCGGCCTGTTGCAGGGGAGGAGACGTCGATGCAACATTGCGTTTCCACTGCAATCAAAAGGCCCTCCTGAAGTCAACATAGTACTGTATGTAGAAGTCCACTAAATTCCGATGCAATCAATGTATAGTATGATTGCTTAATTATGTACAATTTGAGTTGTGCAAAGCATTCAAGATAGTCCTTCACTTTGCGCATTTGTTTGTTACCCTGCTTGAGGATACAATCACAAGCAATTTCTTCTATTCTATGAGAATCTACAATTTCTTTTGCATCTGCTTGAGGATACAATACAAGCAACTTCTCCTATTCTATTCTATCTTTTCATCTGTTTGAGGATGCAATCACAAGCAATTTCTTCCATTCTATCTTTGTTTTCACAAGCAGTTTCTTATGCACTTTGCATTTTTCGATTCTCGATGGTTTATCTCGCTGATACTTTCGTGTGTTGCTCTGACATTCACCTCCATCTTGCATTCTCTGGTTCCCTGGATGTGAAGCCCATTTCTTTCCAACAGAGTCCTTCCTTATAATACTTTAGAATTGTGTATCACCACCCCATCATCCTCCAATCTTCCCACATGACCGATACATCTCAAAACACTAGTCTTTTTACCATTTCTAAGTGTCTCCATATTTCTTTTCCTCTCATTTCTTCTTATGCCACACAGGCTATACAAAGCAGTTCACCTCTACAACTTCCACCATTTCTCTCATTCGTATTCAACATCCACACTTCACTTCCATAAAGGAGAGTTGGCTCAATAATTCTTTTATTCATTTCTGATTTCCATTACGTTTATAACATCACTCTTGGTCACATTTACTCTCAACCTTCTCCTCCTGCAGACACTTTCAAATTCTTTCAACAGTTTCTGCGCGATCTCTCTCTCAATATCACCAGTCGGTAATATAACATCTCCAAACACCACAATCCACAATCCACTCACGATCCAATGTCATATCCGACACATTTACACATACGTCTGTCTTTTCTCTGGCTCTGTCCATCAGAATTGCGTGTGTGTGTGTGTGTGTGTTTGTGGTTGTTTAAGCGACACAATATATATAGCCATTTGGGTGTGGTTACACTCCAGTGACAATATTTTTGGAAACAAAATTAAAATCAGTTCCATTTAAAGACTTGTCTTTCTGTACAATTTTACTTGACTCTGCCAAAGACCTCTTGTCTCGTCCGAATTAGGAAATCACTACTCATTGCTCAGTGTCAACAAACCGCCTGCCGTTTTGTTAACGAGACAAAAAATAACCAAAGGTATGTTAAACATACATACTCCAAATAACTATGGGAGCAGTTACACCCGGACCACCCCAAAAAAAGGAGGGGGGGAAGGAGTAGAAGGGGGAGGGGTGGGAGTAGATTACGGCCTCAAGAAGCCCTTCAATTTAGCCTTCGCAAACCTCAAAAGTTAAGGATAAGGTGTTAAAAGGCATCTGGGGAGAAAAGCTTCAGTGTATTGTCGTTCCCTTCTCTGGACGAAGAAAAAAATATTCCTGTTCAAAAGGTGATCATATGGCATCAATGATGAAGGGAAATTCTCTCTCTATCAATTTTCCTAGCTACTCATCAAAATTGCGCGTCGTAGTAATAATAATAATAATAATAATAATAATAATAATAATAATAATAATAATAATAATAATAATATTCAAATATAGATTATAATTTATCTCTCTCTTCTCTCTCTCTCTCTTCTCTCTCTCTCTCTCTCTCTCTCTCTCTCTCTCTTAATCAATTCTCCTAGCTACTCATCAAATACTACACGTCGTAATAATAATAATAATAATAATAATAATAATAATAATATTCAAATATTAGATTATTATTCTTTTCTCTCTCTCTTTCTCTCTCTCTCTCTCTCTCTCTCTCTCTCTTATATCAATTCTCCTAATACTCATCAAAACTACACGTCGTAATAATAATAATAATAATAATAATAATAATAATAATAATAATAATAATAATAATAATAAAATTATTATTATTATTATTATTATTATTATTATTATTATTATTATTATTATTAGTAGTAGTAGTAGTAGTAGTAGTAGTAGTAGTAGTAGTAGTAGTAGTAGTAGTAGTAGTAGAATAATTCCTTAAAGAGGTCGATACGAGAATTTCAACCTCAGAAAATGGACGACACCTTGAATCGTAAGAAATCCAGCAATGAGGGTGATCAGAGTAAACTGGCCATTACGTAACCATCACCTCAATTCGTGACAGAATTCACGTGTTCTACATTCATTAACGTACTTTCGGTTTCACGATGCAGTCATCGAATGCAATATGTTTGGTCAGCCCTCCGAAATCACTACTAGTTATTGTGGCTCGCATTTTACGTAATATTCTCCATCTCTTCTTGCGCATTGCTCAGTGTGCACGTTCTTTCGTATGTATGTATGTATGTAGAGATGCAGAGAGAGAGAGAGAGAGAGAGAGAGAGAGAGAGAGAGAGAGAGAGAGAGAGAGAGAGAGAGAGAGAGACTAATCTATCTTTGGTTCTCTAGAATCATAACATCAGTAGTTCAGTAGTCACTGATGAGAAGAGAGAGAGAGAGAGATTAATCTATCTTTGGTTCTCTAGAATCATAACATCAGTAGTCACTGATGTGAGAGAGAGAGAGAGAGATTTGCCTATGGTTCTCTAAAATCATAGCATCAGTAGAGAGAGAGAGATTTACCTATGGGTCTCTACAATCATAGTATCAATGGTCACTGGTGTGTGTGTGAGAGAGAGAGAGAGAGAGAGAGAGAGAGAGAGAGAGACTAATCTAACGAGTGAGAGAGAGAGATACTAATTTATCTTTGGTTCTCTAGAATCATAACATCAGTAGTCACTGATGAGAAGAGAGAGAGTGAGAGATTTACCTATGGGTCTCTAAAATCATGATATCAATGGTCACTGATGTGTAGATGTGTATGAGAGAGAGAGAGAGAGAGAGAGAGAGAGAGAGAGAGAGAGAGAGAGAATACGTGGTCACCACCGCACACGCGCCCACCGTCGCTTCTACAGGAAAAACTTTCACCGAAGATTGCGGGGGTCGGGGAGGAGAAAACATAACGGTGTTTGTCAGCGCACAAACAAAAGATCACAATCAATGGCAACATACGCAATCGAGGAGACGTTTCGTCTCGAGTGGTGCTGTTAAACACAGACGCCTAATTGCGTGGCGTTTGTAGTAGATCTTGATGATTACACTAGGAAAAAAATAGGGTATTTTTTGCCCGTGGTATACTTATATTATGAAACTTATTTAATAATAATAATAATAATAATAATAATAATAATAATAATAATAATAATAATAATAATAACAACAATAATAATAATAATAATAATAATAATAATAATAATAATAATAATAATAATAATAATAATAAATTTCTGAGGATATCTAAAACATTTAAGGAAATTTTCTATCGATGAACACAACTGCCTATGGCATATGTTGAAATCTTGTGGGCAAAATAAAAAAATATATAAATAAAAAAAAAAACAAAATTAACAAATGAATAAGCAGGCAGATGGATAGATAGATAGATAGACAGAGATTAATAATAATAATAATAATAATAATAATAATAATAATAATAATAATAATAATATATTTCTGAGGATATCTATAACATTTAAGGAAATTTTCTATCGATGAACACAACTGCCTATGGCATATGTTGAAATCTTGTGGACAAAATAAATAAATAAATATATAAATAAAAAAATACAAAATTAATAAATGAATAAGCAGGCAGATGGACAGATAGACAGATAGACAGAAATATACAGATAGATAGATATTTAGATAGATAGACAGATAGCCAGATAAAATAGCTTATCGGCAAATCCGAGATACTCTGGGCCGTAAAGTGGAAAAAGGAATGAATCACCTACAACAAAACAGGGCAGTCAAACCTCATTCACTAATGCAAAACGTTTTAATACAAAAAAATGATAAGTATGTATATATCACTAATGCAAAACGTTTTAATACAAAAAAATGATAAGTATGTATATATATGTATAATGCATAATTTATTATTTTTCCGTTAGACAATCGTCCCTTTGCAGACTCAAATAAAATAAAATTGCGGTCGGGTTTTTTATACATAAAAATAAAAAACAATGAAAACAATTCGTGTGACACTTAAACATTCACAAACGATCAACTGAGGTGCCCAAGTTATATACAAAATAAGTAACTTTTTGCTAATTGCACAAGTCATGTATTTAACAATTATTATTATTATTATTATTATTATTATTATTATTATTATTATTATTATTATTATTATTATTATTATTATTATTATTCAGAAGATGAAGTCTATTCACATGGAACAAGCCCACCAAAGGGGCCACTGACTTGAAATTCAACTTTCAAAGAATTATTATTTTTATTATTATTATTATTATTATTATTATTATTATTATTATTATTATTATTATTATTATTATTATTATTTTTATTATTATTATTATTATTATTATTATTCAGAAGATGAACCCTATTCATATGGAACAAACCCACAAAAGGGACCATTGACTTGAAATTCAAGCTTTCAAAGAATTATTATTATTATTATTATTATTATTATTATTATTATTATTATTATTATTATTATTATTATTGTTCTTTGAAAGCTTGAATTTCAAGTCAGTGGCCCTTTGGTTTGGGCTTGTTATTATTATTATTATTATTATTATTATTATTATTATTATTATTATTATTATTATTATTATTATTATTATTATTTCAGATGATGAAACCTATTCATATGGAACAAGCCCACAAAATTGGCCCCAGATTTGGAATCCAAGCTTCCAAAGAATATTAAGGCGTTCATTAGGAATAAGTAAGACGAGGTCAAGTGAAACAGAAAGAATATTCTCCAGACGTTCTCACCAGCAACCTAGGGATCACAGAGTCGACATTCGTAACCTAATTACTAAACAACGAACATTATGAACCTTGTCTTCGTGCTGAATGTATACGCAACACCCACACACACACATTACTCGGAAACTAGATGATTAGACGAACATGTTCATACGTCAACGATGCATGAATGACGCTGTTCTAATCAGCTGCTTAATGGTTTTTTTTTACCTGCTTACTGATGAGAGGCACTGTCAACAAATATCTCATTAGTAAGAGATTGCCGCTCACATTAGCCCACGTCTCTCTCTCTCTCTCTCTCTCTCTCTCTACTTATTATTTCTTTCTTTTTCACTGGCTGCTGCTTTACTTTGCAAATTAACGTCAAAACAACTCTCTCTCTCTCTCTCTCTCTCTCTCTTTATATATATATATATATATATATATATATATATATATATATATATATATATATACATACATATATACATATATACAGTATATATATACATATATATATATATTTAATTTATATATGTATCTATACGTATCTATCTATCTAACCATCTAAATATGTGTGTTATATAAAACAATTATAGATCTTGGGAATCAAACGAGTAGTTAGTGAGCAGAAACATATCATTTTCGGTACTCAGTAACACGAACATTTCTCCTTCTTTCTTAATATATATATATATATATATATATATATATATATATATATATATATATATATATATATATATATATACAGTCTCCTTTATACCAAATTATATATATATCAGGTTTTGCAGACCGCCAACACGATACAGTCTCCAGTTTTCAAAGTCCCGTCACTTCTAGAGAAAAGAATATATATACAAGAAAAAGAATATAAGAAAATATAAAATAAAATGGAGGCGTCGCTCTCACGCACGTGGAAAGCGCTGAATCACAAACGCTTAACAAACATGCACAAACGGTGTTAAGTCACTTAAATGGACTCATTTCGCCAGCAAACAGAAGTGACGGTAACAGAGAACAATGAACAAGGGGGAGGGGAGGGGGAGGGAGGGGACTTTCCGTTCCGTCCGCTGCACGTGCAGTTGCAACGAATTGTTTACCTTTATTGTTGAGAAATTCGTCTACTCTTACGACTGGAATCAGTGCGGATGAAATTTGTTTTCACTGCTGGAAAAAAAAACACCAGGTACAATTTCGAAAACTGTTACAAATTTAATGACGTAGCAATTTTTTTTTTTTTTTTATCTTTTAAGAAATTCATTTATTGCGCAATCGGCAAATGCGCAACATGATAGTTTTCACTGTGATGAAATTTATCTTTTGGTCATTAAGACAAATATCAAAACTAACACCGGCTGAATTTAAAAGCGAAACATTTTCGAAGGATGCCTATAACTGAACTGAATATAGACTTGAGGCCAAAGGCCAAGCATTGGGACCTATGAGGTCACTCAGCGCTGAAATGGAAATTAACAGTAAAAGGAAAACCTCGCATTTGGACTATGAAACAATCGTTAGGAGAGGGTGGAAAGTAAGATGAAGAAAGAGAATATGAACGAAGGTACAGTAAAAGGAATGAAAGGGGGCTGCAGGTAGGGGCCGAAGGAACGCTAAAAAGAACCTTAAGTAATGCCTACAGCGAACCACGTGAGGCGCACTGACGGTGCTACCCTACGGGGTCTTGTGTGAATCGGCTCCGCCCAAGTTGGTTCGACAGGAAGAAAATGGTATGCTGATGATGATGATGATGATAAAGACTTAGCCAGAAAGGCGGATGAAAATAGAAACGCAAATAACACGAATTAAGGTCAACACGGACGATACTCGCATTGTTGAAAAATAGGACAAGCAAACCAACAAAGGAAGTTAAATTGGAACTGAAGACTGGAAGTAAAAGGACGCCGATGAAAGTCGAAATAGCGGACACTAAGGCAAATCCAAACACAAGTCAAAGGAAAGGACGCAGATGAAAGTCGAGATTGGGCAAACTGATATACATCAAGGACGTGATTCTTTTCATTTGCTTTTTGGGCGTGTTGCTTTAATATCTTCCCTGGCCACTTAATCTCGTCTTTTCCTTCTCCCTCCATTTGTTATTCTAGCGAGGAAATAAGAGAGATTTCTGCTCCACGTAAAAATTCCTTTTTAGAAAGATGGCACTTGAGAAATATAAACATTCGTGCACAGCTCGACAGTCGTGATCAGTCAAGGGAAGAATAACGACTTTGTTTGGTTTTATGTACAGCCCTCCACTGGCGGGCCCCTGTACGCTTTCAATATAAGGTGCTTCTTTCAATATAAGGCGCTTCTTTTATTTAATAATTGTCTTTCAGTGTTTTCTCGTCAGTATCGTAGTTGCTGCAGGATAGTAGAGTCTTTAGTTGTTTTTTAAATTTGCTTTCTTCTTGTATTAAATTTCATAGAAGATTATTAATCAAAGCCATGATCCGTATTATTTTTCACCTTTGACATATATTCTTTATATATACTGTGCACTTATTGCTATCATATGTTTTATGTTTAGTATCACTATGACCTTTCTTTACACAATTTTTACACTTGAAGACGTTGCTAGCACATTCACTTGATTTGTGATTTTCACCACATCTTGGGCAAGCTTGGTCATTTCTACAATTTGTTGCGCTGTGACCAAATTCCTGACATTCTTAGCATTGATAGGGCATGTAACAGTCGTATACGCTATGTCATAGCCATTACACTACTAATACAAGGGAACATTAACAAACACAAATATTGGAGTGCCTTCTACGTATCGGTTTTGAAACGAAAAAGTTTGGCGTCAACTAATTCAAAACGCCATAGATCAAAAGACCATTTGCTCACAAATTTCGCAAAAGGGCAGTCATGCAGCTGAGAATGCAATAACTGTTCATCGCCTCGTGACTTCGAGCCTTTATAAAATTTCTAAGTCACTCTTTAGTAAAGACCACATATATATACTTTTTTTTCTTCTCACGTGTCTCTGCTCTGTAAAACTGCTCTCGAATGACGCGGCGGATCACGAATTTCAGAATTTCAGTTGCTGAATATGGTGGTATTTCTAAAGCGATTATGAAATACCTTTCAAAAAAAATCGAGATCGGTTCGGTGGGAAACACTATCGGTATGAGAACATAATAAATAAATGGCAACCGTGCTTTATGAGACTCTTACACTGATATAAAAAGGTATACGTGCTTTCAAAGACTATCTGAGCATGCAAAAATAATGTTAGATACAAGAGCATTCAAGTCTTCAGTAAACACCAAACGTTTTGTCCAAGCCTACTGCTACCCACTACGAGTTATTTTCATCAGAACATGAATTACTAAATTTCCCATTGTTTAAAAGCCTATCAGAGCCTGAACTAAAAGTCACAAACGTTATTTACAGACTTAAGACTCAAGATAATGGCTCTTCACTCCTTAGGGCACAACAAATCCTATTATTATCAGATTAGGTTTAGCAAGATTGGTATATCGGTTAAAAATATCCCTTCTTCTTCAGTGAACTCGGGTTATCAAAGCTGCTTCGGCGTTTTATAATTTTCCCCAAATCCGGTAGAAGAAATTCAGCTCCCACGGGCACAACAGGGCTAGCAACGTCATTAACTCCCTCATATCAAAACTAAAAGCCTTGTAACTTGCAACATCTCTCAGACGGATATGAACGCAGCAACAATGTAGTCCAAGAACCTAACAGAATAACTCTTTGCGTCACTTGTTTTCCAAAATAAACATTTGGGTTAAATTTCCTGTACTATTATCTTCGTACCAGTTTAATACAACTTTCACTAATGATGTTGACAACCAGACCACCAAATATCTTCCAACTCTGAAGCATCCTGTCCAGTGCTAAGGTTCTTGTTATGATATAGGCTTACAAACATCTAAAGGTCAAAGGCAATCGACTTTCCTTTGTGGAGCTTTTATCAAGCGGAAGTGGGTCCAGTCATCGGTGCTTGGAAAAAAAGTTCTTATAAAAATTGTAAAAGCATTTTGCCTCAATTAAAATAACCAAAAATACATTTTAAAAAATGTAAGTGCTACCCTCTTCTAATTGCGACACACTTCAGGGCTAGGTGCTTGTTCCATAGGCCTAGGTCTCAAGAATGCTTTAGGCCTTGCTGGGCCCAAGCTATTATAGGCTTATGGGTGGGTCCAAGTGGAAAACTCCACGTGACGTCATGGAACTTGCGCAAAAGGGGACAGTTTCTGGACCAGGCTAGGCTTACGGGTCATTGATGGAACAGATCACGGGACGTCATGGAAAATACCTGGAAGGATGGGGCAGGGTCTAGGGATGGGGGATATTTTTTGGGTCCGGGGATGGGCAGAGCCTCTCCAACGTAAGCATTTAGTTGTTTGTGGATTCAAGTACGTTTATTCATTATTTATTTATTTGATTCGTTCTACAGGAGCTATATTCTGCCTTTCGGCGTTATTGCACATGCAAGTTTGCATGACTTGGGTGTTAATAATAATAATAATGAATGTGTTCTCCGGACTTTGAGTTACAACGGCAACTCCGAATCTACTTCTAAGGAGTCGAAATGACCTTTACTCAATATAAATCAGTTTTGTATTGAAAAACAAATAATTAAT
>NC_089742.1:31058347-31070847 GCF_040412425.1 Macrobrachium rosenbergii | reverse complement strand
AGTGAGGCGGCGGCCGCGGAAAATTCCCTTCCAATGGAATGTTCGTCTCCTGAGTATTTATTCATTCGGGTTAAATGGAAGCGGTATTTCTCAGCCGAGATAATTTTAGAATGAAATTTAAGCCAAAGGCCAGGCACTGGGACCCATGAGGTCATTCAGCACTGAAAGGGAAACAGTGAAAAGGTTTGAAAAGTGTAACAGGAGGAAAACCTCGCAGTTGCACTCTGAAACAATTGTGAGGAGAGGGTGGAAAGTAAGAAGGAAGAAAAGGAATATGAACGGAGGTACAGTGTAAGGGATAAAAGGGGTTGGAGCTAGGGGACGAAGGGACACTACAAAGAACCTTAAGTAATGCTTCCAGTGCGCCTAAATATCTGTGTATTTCTTTATATTATTGCATTTTTGTGTTGGGAAACGGGATGATGAGATTTATTATTTATAAAGAACTTAGGAAAACGGGTGAAGCAGTGAATTTAGTGCATACGAATGCACATATGGTTAAGTCTTTTATCTAAAGAAAAATTATTCTTATTTACATTTCACACGTACGAATATTTATCGACTTCCTTCCCAATTGCATCTAAGCGTTCTGTGGACAAACTTCTACGATAAAAATCAGTAGCTAAATGATAAAGAATGCGAAAATATCAGGAATATAAACTTATTTCTAAAACATCAGTGGGACAAAAACTTACAAAGCAAAGGTTAAAAGTGCCACAGCATCAGAGAAATGTTAAAAGTGCCACAGCATCCAACAAAGGTTAAAAGTGCCACAGCATCAGAGAAAGGCTAAAAGTTCCACAGCATCAGAAAGGCTATAAGTGCCACAGCATCAGAGAAAGGCTAAAAGTGCCACAGCATCAGAGAAAGGCTAAAAGTGCCACAGCATCTGAGAAAGGCTGAAAGTGCCACAGCATCAGAGAAAGGCTAAAACTGACATAGCATCAGAGAGGGGTTAAACGTGCCACAGCATCAGAGAAAGGCTAAACGTGCCACAGCATCAGAGAAAGGCTGAAAGTGCCACAGCATCAGAGAAAGGCTAAAAGTGCCACAGCATCAGAGAAAGGTTGAACGTGCCACAGCATCAGAGAAAGGTTAAAAGTGCCACAGCATCAGAGAAAGGCTAAAGTGCCACAGCATCAGAGAAAGGTTAAAAGTGCCACAGCATCAGAGAAAGGCTAAAAGTGCCACAGCATCAGAGAAAGGCTAAAAGTGCCACAGCATCAGAGAAAGGTTAAAAGTGTCACAAGGCTAAAAGTGCCACAGCATCAGAGAAAGGCTAAAAGTGCCACAGCATCAGAGAAAGGTTAAAAGTGCCATAGCATCAGAGAAAGGGTAAAAGTGCCACGGCATCCATGCCACCCGCATTTAAAGGTTAACCAAAACTGTCGAAATGAAAAACTTCACTAAATGTAAACCAAATACCCTTAAAACAGAAGACATAGCCTAATAACAGCTGCAATTACCGTAGCATTAAAGGGCGATATGCCTCCCATTTCACAGATGGACTTCCGGGCCATCGTAGACTTTGTTCTTAATTGCACCCAAAAAAAAAAAAATCCAGAGGTGACATTCAGCCCTCTGCACACCTGACTGGGTTTGCAAGGGCAAGGAGTGGCGTTCATCAAGTTGTACGCATTGCCGAGGAAACAGGAAGTGCCTATTATGGTGAATGACCACCCTAATGTAACCTTTCGTTAACTCTCAGTTGGCAAGAGTTCAGGTACTGTGTAACCCTCACGCGAACTTCCGGATAAGGCTACTGCTGCTGTCATTCGAACTGCCTTTATGCTCGCTCTCTCTCTCTCTCTCTCTCTCTCTCTCTCTCTCTCTCTCTCTCTCTCCTTAGATCGAGGAAACGCCTTGCCAACATGAAGAAAGTGATCTTCAAGTTGTTGCTGCTGAAATTGTCCTTGTGTGGTGGGCCTTCCTGCCTACATCCGGAATAAATGATCAATCCCAGCATTCACAAGACATGCCCTGTGTACTGACAGACTCACTGCACTGTCTCCTAATAAGGACTCTTGTTGGCAAGAGGGAGCCTACAGTACACACACACACACACACACACACACACACACACACAAAGGCTAACAAGAACAAGAGACCTCCCTCTTGGTAACAATACGTGAATGGGGTTCGTTTTCGTTGGTGGACACTCTAGGCTTTTGTGCCCCACAGAGGGCAATGCCCAACGACTGGGAACAAAGGAAGTTACACACATGTAGAAGATTATCAGCTCTCTCTCTCTCTCTCTCTCTCTCTCTCTCTCTCTCTCTCTCTCTCTCTCTCTCTCTCTCTCTCTGTGCAACGACAGTGAGAAAATTCCTTCTCCTGTCCCGTCAGAGGAATTCAAGGTTTTCAAGGTTCCATACTGGAAGGTGAAAAGAGAGGATGTTTTATTCATGGTTTTAGTACGCACGACTTACATCGCATAACTTTACTCCCAAAAAGGAAGGCTGGTAGGAGCGAATAAAGGAGAGGTTTAAGCCGATAGAAAGAGATAAAGTACAGGACAGAGAGAGAGAGCGAGAGAAAGAGAGAAGAGTTATATAACCTTCAAACTTGTGGAAACCGAGGTCGAATGAAAAAATGGTGCGTTAAAGAAGAAACGTACGAGAATGAACTGTTAAAAGGTCAGTTTCAAAAGAAAAACAATGAAATAATACACCAACAAACGATAATTAAAAATATAACAACGTTAAGTCAAATGTCATCTACAAAACAAAATTGTCCCCGCTGATGAGATTACTGATTGCAAAATGTAACCAACAGATATAAAAAAAAAATACAACAAGCATACCTGGACACATGCATAATTAGTTTGCAAGCAAAAACCACATGTAAAAGTGGGGAGAAAGACATTTTTGTCATGCCACTGTACACACTAACTATCTCAAGGGATCCACAACCTACAACACACAACTTTCCTTGTTGTAAAATCGTAATCTTTATTCTCAGCTATATACACATTCTAATGTAACTAGCTTTCAGTGTGGGTGTATCCTTTATGAGTCAATAAGAAAATTAACCTTAACTCGGTATAATAATCTGAATAAAACACGTCACACACATGAACCCTTTGTACACAAAAATAAAAAAAAATGCCATTCTTATAATAAAAATAAAGAGGGTAAGTTCTCGCCCTTTTATCACTGCAGGGACGGATGTGTTACTCAGACACTGAATTGCACTTAAAATGTCACAGGAAACTGATGGCATTATAAAGTGGTTGGTGACAACTTCTCTCTCTCTCTCTCTCTCTCTCTCTCTCTCTCTCTCTCTCTCTCTCTCTCTCTCTCTCTCTCTCTCTCTCTCTCAGTTTGCGTGAGAATGTTTTCGATTACATTTCACAGTTTTCGTATCTTTCTCAGGCTAAATACCAAGTGATCACAATAAAAAAAAAAACTCAAATCATCGTACCAAGAAATCTGCTTTCAGTTCAAGTGGGTGGATATCAAACCACTGAAGAAGATGTACTGAAGAATAAGGACAAATTTTTGTACTTGACAATGTCTAGCCTAGCTACAGTAGTTACCATGAGAAAAGCATTAAATAAAAAAAAGCGACAACAATCTCACATTGAGAGGTCATTGTTTGTCCACTTTAGAGCAACATAAAACAACCACCTGTAAATAATAAATAAATAAATAAATGTTTACGTAAAGCAGTGTAACAGCCTCCCCCTCCTCCTCTCTCTCTAACTCTCTCTCATATATATATATCTCCTATCTATCTCTCTCTCTCTCTCTATATATATATATATATATATATATATATATATATATATATATATATATATATATATTAATATATATATATATATATATATATATATATATATATTATAATTATGTGCACATATATATTTATTTATATATATATATACCAACACTATTATCAATTCTTCTGTGTTGCCGAGTTAAGCTCATATCAACACGACCTTGAAATTCCCTTGGAGACGGACGCTACCCCTATGAAAGGAATGTACTTAAAGAGAGAGAGAGAGAGAGAGAGAGAGAGAGAGAGAGAGAGAGAGAGAGATCACCCGTTCCGCCGGCAGCTACGTATGAAAGTGACCCCAGAGCACACTGGGAGGGCTTACGTAAGCTTTGATCAACCGAAACATTGGGATGTAGAAAGGAGAGTCGCGACCAGACAGAGAGAGAGAGAGAGAGAGAGAGAGAGAGAGAGAGAGAGAGAGAGAGAGGGAGAGAGAGATTGGGAAGAGAGCATATTCGGAATGAAGAGAGAGAGGAAGAGAGAGAGAGAGAGAGAGAGAGAGAGAGAGAGAGAGAGAGAGAGAGAGAGAGAGAGAGAGATTGGGATGAAGAAAGCACCACATTCGGAGCCCTACAGAGAGAGAGAGAGAGAGAGAGAGAGAGAGAGAGAGAGAGAGAGAGACCCTAGAGAGAGAGAGGATGAAGAGAGAGAGAGAGAGAGAGAGAGAGAGAGAGAGAGAGAGAGAGAGTAATATTAATAAAGTTATAATCATGGACATAGCAAAGCAATAAGAGTAATACGTATATAACTACAACTGTCAGTACCCAACAAGGTTTTGGAGAGAGAGAGAGAGAGAGAGAGAGAGAGAGAGAGAGAGAGAGAGAGAGAGAGAGCCGGCCCCAGCGGAACGCCAGTTACAATAATCACAGGTTTTGCAAAGATCGTTTCTTCACGGACCATGACGTCATTTCTTGCCGTGCCTTATGTAAAGACGAAATCATGTGACATTGAAGTCGAACTCCATTTTTTTTTTTTTTTTCTTTTTTCTCTCGGATGGTAACCATTAGTATTGAAGAGAGTTGAGGTATGAAGGCCAGTTATCATAAAACTGTTGGATGACAGACTCTGCTTCCTGATCTGTTTTTTTTTTTTTTTTTACGAGTCTTTCCCTTTCGGGTTTTTTCTAAATCACTTCTATTTTCCTTTCAGTTTTAAATCATCTGTTTCTTCTAACATTTAATATCCATCATCCTACTGAATTTTTCTTCTAGACCTACACAAATATTTTCTTGTGTACATTCATTAAAATCAGATTAAAAATATAAACTAAGATATATATATAATATTTTTATTATATACATTCATTAAAAATGCAAGGAATAAAAATATAAACTAAAAAATATAAACTAATATATATATATATATATATATATATATATATATATATATATATATATATTATATATATATATATATATAGAGAGAGAGAGAGAGAGAGAGAGAGAGAGATGATGCCTGGTGGAAGTCATGGTGAAGTCGATAACAGCTGTAAAATGCACTCGTCGGCAGTCATTTTTGCACAGAAAATGTCCAACTACGTATATAACAAGCACCGTCAATTCTGTCTAGCGAGCTGATACTGCAGTACCAGTAACTTGATCTGCTCCGACATAACATTACAATAAAAATAATTTACTTGTCAAAATATGCATTAATAAGTAAACTGTTTTGCTTGGTCCTCATCAACGAGACTCCTGGCACTGACTCCATTATGATAATGAGGCCAACTATACTCTAACCTGAAAATAATTACTTTATTTGGATTGCTAACGAAAAATAACAATGATTTTTACCGTCTTGGCATCAACAAACCGGCAAATCTTCAAATGCACGTGACGGTAATTCAAGGAGAAACCCTCTGCGTAAAATATATTTCCTAACTGTCGACACAGTTGCGACTGTATTTTGTAACCAACGCTGCTGTATTTACTTAATTAATGTAGTCCATTTTTAATCAGTGAGGACTAACGTAGTCAACTTTTAATCGGTTATGCTGTAACGCCAACTACAAGATCGGAAACATTTCACCGCCAAGCTGAGATGTTTAACCAACCCACATCCACTCTTTCAACCAGTGTAGCTACAGTGCACCTCCAGTTTGTCATCTACTCTTTCAGCCAATGTAGCTACATTCTACCTTCAGTTTGTCATCTACTCTTTCAACCAATGTAGCTACATTCTACCTTCAGTTTGTTCCCAAACTCTACGGATGAATTGGTGGATGAAGTGTTGCCATCCAATGTAGAACATTCCCACTGTAAGCAGCATCCGTGATGGACGATGGGTGTCTGGAGGTGTCAAACACCATGATTTTCTCGTGAAGATAACGTAACGGTACGTTGTACATCACGCCGTGAGCAATAGCATGGTTTGCCTCATGGAAAGTGCATTTCAGAGCTGCAGTCATGAAGTAACTCTCTCTCTCTCTCTCTCTCTCTCTCTCTCTCTCTCTCTCTCTCTCTCTCTATCTGGTGGATAAGTGGTATGTGTTCAACTTACATTCTCAGAGACCACAGTTCGAATCTCGAGCCGGACGTGAAGGAACGAAATGGGCCCGTTCCTAAAATTCACTAAAAGATTAATATAAAAAGTTTTATACCCTTTGCACAAAGATAACTAAAAGTGTGTATAAAAAATATTTTATATATACCGTATAAAAAGCTTTAATACAAAATATATATTTAATATTATATATATATATATATATATATAAAAAGTATGTGTATAATTATATATATATATATATATATATATATATATATATATATATATATATATATATATATATATATATATATATGTGTGTGTGTGTGTGTGTGTGTGTGTGTGTGTGTGTGTGTGTGTGTGTGTGTGTGTGCAGGAATATTTACTCGTACAATTTATTCATATCACTGACTCTCGATGCAAAGTGTTGTCACTTTCCCTCCTATTTAAACGTTCGCAAGGATATTCCAGCGATGGGGAACGGGCCTTGGATCGTACATTGACCACCTACCAAAAAAGCGCGCAAGCACGCACGTTAAACCGCCCAAGAACGGCAGATAACGATGGAAGCAAATGCTATGATTTGACAGTCAAAACCAGGCAAGTTTTCCATCAATTCCTACCAATTTTCTCCTTCGCAGCGTCACAAGCCGATTGCCCAATGACCTGACCAAGAAAGGAATCCCCCTACTCCCCTCCAACTCCTCAAGCTTAATATAGCCTTGCCGTGCTGAAGTGTTCTGCTTGCTAAGTCAGCGCCGTGTTTATGAAGTCAGCGCGAGTTCAAGCATGCACCTTGGCAAGCGAGCATGTCAGTTTGGGATATTAACCCTTGGATTTGCTTCATGATTTCGAAAACTGGGCGATTCAGCGTCATTTCTCAAGACTAAACACGCCCCAGTGCTGATCTGATAACAAGCAACCACGAAATGAGAATAAAAAAAAATGACAGTGGACAGCAAGGGAAGAGTAGAATTTTTTATATCAAACTTTACTGGTGGGACAAAACCGTCTCAAGTTTGTATGCAACGAAATATAATTATGTATACACATACAAACATACATATATATAATGTATATACTGTACATTATATGTGCATACCTTTCTAGAATACAGCCTGATACAAAATCAACAAGAAACAGCCAACAGAAGTATATTAGATTTTTTTTGCACTTCAAAAAAGAAAAACATGCATAAGAGTTAATTGCTTCAAAATACAGAAATACACAAGTAAAAATATTCCAACCATCCAAAGTAAATAAGACAAGAAAATACAATTCTTTTCTGAACGATGACAATGATAGACTCAATCGGTCTCAATCCCGGCAAATATTGGCTCTCAGACTTGCATTCTCTGCCATGAGATTATGAAACTTCCTCTACTGAGAAAGCTTGCAATAATCGAGAGAGAGAGAAGAGAAATTGCATACCTTAGTTTACCTGACCACATGCTGATTAACAGCTCCTGGGGCTGGCCTGATTAGACTTATTTTACGTGGCTAAGAACCAATTGGTTACTTAGCAAAGGACCAACAACTTATTGTGGAATCCGAGAGGAGAAAGAATTTCTATCTCAGAAATAAATTCCTCTAACTCTTCATCAGCCGGCCGCGGAGAACTCCGGCCCATCGAATGACAGTCTAAAGCTCAGAGAGAAGGCTCAGAGAGAGAGAGAGAGAGAGAGAGAGAGAGAGAGAGAGGAGAGAGTTAATAGTAATCAACGTCATCTCACAAAATGAAAGTATAGTTTCAAGCATCTTGACTATACTTCTGCTATTTAGACACATGACAGACTAGTTTAAAGAAATGGCTATTATTGGAAGCCTGTCGAAGACTCGACTAAGTGTAAAAAAGAAAAAAAAAACTCGAAATTTATCTGCGTTCGACCAACTTCCTCCCACAGTTTGCTCCCACCGGCCCCCACCCCAACCACCGCCACACCCCTACCAACACCCCACACAGACCCTCCACACCACAACAGAACGTTGGAGGGGTGAGTAGAGCTCTCGGCTAGCACGCTGTTGGCCCAGCGTTGGACTCTCCGACCGGCCAATGAAGAATTAGAGGAATTTGTTTCTGGTGATCGAAATTCACTTCGTCATAATGTGGTTCGGATTCCACAATAAGCTGTAGGTCCCGTTGCTAGGTAACCAGTTGTTCTAGCTACATAAATAAATCTTAATCCTTCAGGCCAGCCCTAGGAGAGCTGTTAATCAGCTCAGTGGTCTGGTTAAACAAAGATATACTTAACTTTTTCACAGCAGAACTATGGTCTCAAAGAATAAAAACAAACAAAAGAAGTCCTAACACTCCGATGCTGCCCAAAACAAACTGCATAAGTTCAGCCACTCTGAAATTTTACGGTTTCTGGTCACTCGTCCCCAATACATAATTACGACGAAAAGAAAGCATTCCGGGAAAGGAAAGTCGTGGCACATGGGGGACGCTGAAATGGACGCAGACTTTTCAAGTCTAACTTGGACTTGAGAAGGACAGGGGAGGGAAATTGCTAACTGCATGTTGGTTTCCTTCAGTACAGTTTCTAGACCTATCTAGACAAAAGAGGAAATCCAGTCAAAATTGAATAAATACTATACATTAGCATTTCGGGGGGTCGCAATTTCTGATCAGTAACAGGCTATACATTACATCACGCACCTGCACATTTTATAGACATCCACCTAGTTCAAAAGTTAAGCTAACCTGTACTTTACATTTAACACTCAATTCAAGATGTTTATCTAAAAATGTATAACCTAAAGCGGTAGCCTAGCAAAAAATAATCAAAATAATGTATGCCTTAAGTTGTTTGAAGTTCAGACTGTTCACCTTACGGATCGACGGAAAATTCCTACACTATCCATCAATGGCAGATTATGGTGACATTGATTTCGAATTATAAAACCGTAAGTTAAGTATACCTTAGTTTTACCAGACCACTGAGCTGATTAACAGCTCTCCTGGGGCTGGCCTGAAGGATTAGACTTATTTTTACGTGGCTAAGAACCAATTGGTTATTTAGCAACAGGACCACAGCTTATTGTGGAATCCGAACAACATTATAGCGAGAAATCAATTTCTATCACCAGAAATAAATTCCTCTAACTCTTCATCGGCCGGCCGCGGGAATTGAACCCCGGCCATCGAGTGACAGTCTGAAGCTCAACCGACTCGGCCAACAAAGGGCTTGCAAACCGTAAGACAAAGCGTAAAGGATTAAAAAATGGGAAGATACTTTGCCTCAATAAGAACCATGCAAAGTCTCAATAAAACCATAGAAAAATTCAAATTCTCCATACAACGATATTCGTGTTATCTATGCACGAAAAAAGATCGATAATTAGTCTCAACTCTCAACAGAAAATTGGAAAGAAAATATTTTTATCATATCCGGCAAATAGGCCTAGGTACGCATGGCAACATGCACTGAATAAAGAAAAGATGGTTAAAAATTATCAACGTAACACAAACAGGAAAACAAATCAACCACGTGACGGAGGAATCGAGTAAATTGCTCAACAAAAGGAGGGATTGCCAAATTTAAAGCAAACCACAAACGCACATCAAAGCATGGCAACAAATGTTTCGGTTAACGGAAGAGTAAGCCTCAATCATGCTCAAGTATGTATTACACATTTCGGAACACAACCCTCAACACAAAACAACAGTTTGTAGGCACATTTTGGTTTATGTCTTAACCAAGCATAAAATGATGCTTGTCTTGAGCAAGCACAAAATTTGCATCTGTATTTACAAACACTTTACGACACCAAGTGTTGCAACATTGCTGAAATACTGTAGGTTTCTAAAACAAATCATCATATCTCTGTACAATGTGAATTAGACGCAAGCAAAAGAAGTTGAAAACATTTACTACAAACATCACACACCCAAAAAGTTAGAACCATATTCACACATGCTTTAAAACACACAACAAGAAAGTAACATTATATACATAGGCCTTCAAAAACACACTAAGAGTTATAAAAAAAAAATTAAGGTTACAATCACCGTACCTACTCATAGGTTTAATTCTTCCATATCAAGAATAACCGGATTTCTCTGCCACATGTCGCCGCCTGGTCCTGCCAAGACTGCGGTAAGAACTCTGTTAACCAAAGAAATCGAGGTAACTGCCGCGCTTTGTCTTTCCCGGCAAACTTTCTAAAATTTCTCTTGCCAATAACAAAAAATTACATCTCAGCCAAATGAGGGTAATTTGAATAGCCTAATCTGTTTTGAGAGAGAGAGAGAGAGAGTCAAAAGGCCTTTTCCGTAAAAATTAGAAAATCAACCGTGTTTGCAAACAATTGTGTACACACAACTGAATGACGTGGCGATAACTCTTATGCTTATTGAACTTGCTCGTGAGACAAAACTATGTGAACTGTAATATCTGCGGATTTCACTTATTCCCAATTTACACACATTTTGAGGAAATTATCCTTCAAATCAATGAACGACCCAGTTTATCTTTCCAAAACGCCTTGCCTCGGGATAGCCTTACAATTCCAAATGTGGTATCAGAAGACAGATCTACTTTGGTTGTCTAGCCACGTCTCAGTAGCACCAGACTAGGCTTACAAAGCAACTAACCCCATTCCTGCGAGTTACAGTATAATATATAGGACATGTGAATATATATGTATAGCCTTAAAGTCCTTATTTTTCACTTAAAGTCTGTCTGCTAACCTCCATGCATATCCAAATACGACATACTTAACATGTTTACCGACATACGAATTTGAAATATTTAAATATACTATGACTAAATTTTTTATACTTTACCAATGATCGCCATCAAATCGTATTTTCATGTTAATCAGAGCAAATTCTACATTCATTTCTGCATACGGAACATAATGTAACAACGATACCGGTTATGAAGTTGGAAAACGGTCATGCCCTGGGGAACCGTGACCTGGGTGGAAATACGAACATGAGCCGTTATTCAATGAACAAGTCTTCACCGCAACTTCGAGAGAGAGAGAGAGAGAGAGAGAGAGAGAAACTTAACACAGTTATTTTGTCAGGCTGAAATGAATCACGCAGCTGTTGGGCTGCATCCTGTGGGCAACAGTTTAAACTCATGATCACGTGGCTGCGTTTCGCGAAATTCGCTTCGCTTAATACGCTATTAAAGTTAATATACGTCGTATCATCATCACGTGAGTCGTCGTCGTCTTCGTCTGCAGAACACGACGCCACCACTGTGAGTCACAGGAGAGAAATCGGGTCTTAAAAGTCAGTGCTTTTTATACAAACTTTTTTTATCTTGGTGATTCAAAGGTCAATAGCGTAAAGTATTACGACGGAATGGTGATATCTTTCTCAGGCCTACGGCAAAAAATATAAGCAGGTAAAAAAACAGGCAGATTGTGACCGTGAAATGATCTTCCAAGGTCGAGTACAGCAAGATGGTAAATAAATAGATATAACTGACCTTAAACAGGTACAAATATCTGAGCCTAAAAGATAATACTAGGCCTACAGATTACTTTGTGAACAATTAGGCCTAACCTGACGTACAGAAAGTTATTATATCTTAAGCTAACGTTTATTTGGACTCACTAAACGGCATTTATTGACTAGCCTTCGTTAAATACAAAAAGCAATACACATCAGTGAACTACTGTATAAAATAAGGCAAGTTTTACGTGTTAAGTTCAACATGGCAAGTTCAAGGGGTTATATGGAGGTTGTGACGTCTCTCAAATGTAGGTTATTCACACGTGCTACCCACCCCTAAAGAAGTCACTGTCCGCCACATCATAGGTTTCATTTTCTTTCACAGCTATGGGCCTGTGGACAGTTACTTATTCCATTACTATTTACAGTCATAAAGTTTAAGGCTTTCGTAAATCACAAACGAATAATTATAAGTAGCCTTTAACGAATTCGTGTCAAATAACTGTTTACTTCACATCCAAAACGAAAAAAAAAACAGTTTTGCATTGGGGAAAAACATGCACTCCGTTTTCGCAATTTGAGAATATTCTCTAAACACGTAAAACTGTCGCATTAATCAGCAAAAAAAAAGGAAATCACAACTTACCGCAGTTCTGGATATTGACAGCTGAAGAAGTGGCCACGAAGGTGGCGAAGAGGAGGATAATAAGAGCGTTGGTGTTCATCTCGGCAAAGTGTAAGCACAACTGTTTTTCGGTCGGGCGATCCCGCCGTCATAAACCTGCGGACCGAGTGGCCCGATGCGGTTGCCAACTAGCCATTA
>NC_089742.1:31038347-31055847 GCF_040412425.1 Macrobrachium rosenbergii | reverse complement strand
ACAACAATAATGATAATGGTAACTCATGCATCATATGGTTTATCAAATGGGAAAATATAATATTTCGTCACATGACATCTTTTATTCATCAAAGAACCCAATCGTCGATGTCCCTTAACACTAAGCCGGATCCCAGTGACGTTTAAACTACGTGAGAGATGTTTAGACGGTTTAGACCAGTGGTTTTCGGCCTTTTTGTGCCCATGGCCTATTTTTGGCATCCCTAAATAGCCTACTCATGGCCCACTGCCCTTCGGAATTGTGTATTGATGATAAGAGAATTATTGTAAATCATTGCCAGAACGCTTTGTTAGTTTTCCATATTCATTTATGGAATTATTTTTCAGAACACTTTATTAGTTTTCCATTTTCATTTATGGAATTATTTTTCAGAACGCTTTATTAGTTATACATTTTCATTTATGAAAGAAAGCACTTGCCTGCATTTACTGTAAAGAAATCATGTGCATTGTAGTCAAAACACAAATCACTCTTTTTTCCCTTATGAAATGAAGCACTTGCCTGCATTTACAGCAAATAAAAGAAAGCACTGGCATGCATTTACTGTAAACGATTTTTCGTTTCTTAAATACTATTTTGAACATGTCCGTGGCATGGCCCACAGGTTGAAATCCACTGGTTTAGACCATGTTTTAGACCATTGTTTAGACGACGCAGGATAGTTCAAGTCTACAACAAAATAAGAGTTTGTTTTTGCGGGTGATTGGCGTGGGAGGACTACAGGAAATCTCTAGTTAGAGAACCTTGAAGATTTATTATATATGATACGAAAGTTAGACCTTATAAGAAACTGGTAATTAACTGCGGTTCTACTTAAACCTTAATAATTGCTAAAGTAAATATGTTTTGACATTTTTAATGAGCTAGAAATTATTACATTCACACATACACACAACATGTACATATACGCATGTATATATGTATATACATAAATTTCTGGCTCACATCGGGATCTAACCCAGGTCTTTCAGTTGAACCAGTGTGGCTCAGTTGGTGGCGCCCTTGCCGTTCAATTGTAAGACCTTGGTTCGATCCTGATATAATCAGAAATCTTTTGCCGTTCCACAGTGATTGTGTGTTGATAACTACTACATATATATATATATATATATATATATATATATATATATATATATATATATATATATATATACTGTATAATATATATAATATATATATATATATATATATATATATAGAGAGAGAGAGAGAGAGAGAGAGAGAATGCACGCTGGCACAATCACGCGGGCCCCTTCCACACACACAGGAAATGGTTGCCGAATTCTTGCCCCACAGATAGACGGTTCTAACGGTCCTCCGTTGCACAGCCAGCATATGGTATCAGGCATTTGTTTCTCCCAGTGACACAGTAAAGGGACGTTCTTCTTCTTCTTCCGCTTCTTCCAGACGCTGATAGGAGAGCTGGTCACTTCTGAATGCACATACCTTGCTGTCAATTCCGTTCTCCCATTCTTAGTGAACGTATAGGACGGTGAAGTAAGTGTCATACTTTCGTGATGAGATGATGATGAATCTTTCTTTCAGTAATATAATAATAATAATAATAATAATAATAATAATAATAATAATAATAATAATAATAATAATGATAATAATAATAATAATAATAATAATAATAATAATAATAATAATAATAATGTAGTTGTTGTAGAGAGAAAGAGAGAGAGATAACTTTTCGACATCCTCTCTCTCTCTCTCTCTCTCTCTCTCTCTCTCTCTCTCTATCTTGATTTATGTCTCTCTCTTTCTCATATATATATATATATATATATATATATATATATATATATATATATATATATATTCTTTCTTCTTCTTACCTGTTTCATCTCTCTCTCTCTTTTCAACAGTCACTAGATCAACTTACTGATCCGCCTGGAATAATGGATGACCTGTCTACAATCAGTGGTGACTAGTTGTTTTTCTTGCAAACGACAGTTGGCTTCACTATGCAAATGCAAGAGATGGGTATAATAAGGCAATTAAACCTGAAAGATAATAATGATGGAGAGAGAGACCTGGAGAGAGAGAGAGAGAGAGAGGGAGAGAGAGAGAGAGAGAGATATGGGTGGAGAGTTTGATAAGACAATTAAAGTGAAAAGGTTATAGATATAAATAGCAATCAGATGAGAACTGAGAGAGAGAGAGAGAGAGAAGAGAGAGAGAGAGAGAGAGAGAGAGAGAGAGAGAGAGTAAGTATAAACAGAAGAAGAGTGAGAGATGTAAATAAATATATGTATAAGAGAGATGGAGAGAGAGAGAGAGAGAGAGAGAGAGAGAGAGAGAGAGAGAGAGGGAGGGAGAGACAGTCAGACAGACAGAATGAGTGGAGAGAGTATGATAAGACAATTAAGAGTGAAAACTGTGATAAACTGAATAGATAAATAAGAGAAGAGAGAGAAGAGAGAAATATTTCGTTGGCGTGGCTGGTCCGTCCTTCCAAATGTCCTTCCGGGAACACGCGGGAGGAAGGAAACAATATTTATCGTGGTAACTATCATTTTCACCCCCTGCGTGGATAAGGATTTATTATCCTCCTCCTCCTCCTCCCTCCTCCTTTTCTTCTTCTCCTTCTTCTTCTTCTTCTTCTTCTTTTTCAGGAAGCGATACGGACGAGGAGGAAGGAAGGAAGTCTTCTGGGCTGGAAGAAAATTGGGCGGACGATTATATTTGTTTTATTATTTCTGACTCGGGAAAGATGGCTGGGCTTTGTACGTGAGTCTCTCTCTCTCTCTCTCTCTCTCTCTCTCTCTCTCTCTCTCTCTCTCTCTCTCTCTCTCTCGCTTTCCACGTCTATCTGCTTCCATTATATCTTTGTATCTCCTTGTCAGCCTAACTCTGATATGTATGCATATATATATATATATATATATATATATATATATATATATATATATATATATATATATATATATATATTATATATATATATATATATAATATATGTATATATATATATATATATTTATCTTTTACCTTATCTCTCTCTCTCTCTTCCTATCTCTCTCTCTCTCTCTCTCTCTCTCTCTCTCTCTCTCTCTCTCTCTCATACTCATGAGATTTAAACTCTCTTCATGAAAGTAAGCCTGCCAGATCACAAGCTCTCACCACAACACCCGCCCTCCCCCACCCCATAAATTGGGGGCGCATCTCCCCCGCCACTAACAGCTGTCCTCATCCGATCTAAGATAACAGCAGCGACTCCGAAATGCTCCCCCCAAGCAGCCTTGGCCCGGATATCCAATATTCACCCCTCAAAAGAGCATCCGGGTATGAGTGGGCATCGTAATGAAATTCGGGCATGGCCGAGGAAAAATTTTTGTGGAATGTTTAACGACGCTCGCTGGGAGCCGCGTACAGGTTTGCTTATGGTGCGCAGATTGACTCCTCCTTGTACACACACACACACACACACACACACACACAACAAACATGCATATATATATATATATATATATATATATATATATATATATATATATATATATATATATATATATATATATATATATATATATATATATCCACACTGTGTGTATGTATGTATATACACATACATGTATGTATATATATACATGTATATATACATATACATACATACATATATATACATGTATATATATATATACATATATATATATATATATATATATATATATATATATATATATATATATATATATATATATATATATATATATATAATCTGCATATACGGAGAAATAAAATGTCAATAAAGTACTTTGTTTCTGGTTTCCCAATGAAAAATAATAACTTTGCCGGAATGTAAGAACGAAGCAGTTTCTGAAAGGATTAAGATAACACAAGTAAAGCCAATACTGTAAGCACTTTTATCTCTCAAGATCGAGGTCAAATATGTTTTGTTTATCTGCGAATATTCCTTTGAAATGGCTTGAATATAAGCCTTAGATTAGATCTCCTGTTAAGGGTTAGAATTTTGTTTTCATTCTGACAGATAAGTAAAAAATGCGCCGAAGTTTCTTCGGCGCAATCGAGTTTTCCGTACAGCTGCTACAGCGTATAATCACGGCCACCGAAAATGGATCTATCTTTCGGTGGTCTCGGTTTTAATGCTGTGTGAGCCGCTGCCCATGAAACTTCAACCACGACCCGGTGGTGGCCTATCCTATATCGTTGCCAGAAGCACGATTATGGCTAACTTTAACCTTTAATAAAATAAAAACTACTGAGGCTAGAGGGCTGCAATTTGGTATGTTTGATGATTGGAGGGAGGATGATCAACATACCAATTTGCAGCCCTCTAGTCTCAGTAGCTTTTGAGACCTGAGGGTGGACAGAAAAAGTGCGGACAGATAAGTGCGGACAGACAGACAAAGCCGGCACAATAGTTTTCTTTCGCAGAAAACTGAAACGTGATACGAAAATTAAACTACTCTCCATTCTTGTCCATACCTTGACTTGTAATTACTGTCTAGATAATCATGAAAAAAGAAATCTGAAAAACTTTCGGCATCCTTGAAAAACATCGGCAACTTGACGAATCTGGCAGAAATCTTTTAAAATCATGAGAACTCTGTCCCATTAGGTGGGAACACAGCTAAGGTTAAATACCATAACATAACGTAATTTCTAATTTCCAGTCACGAAGGATCATTAGCCACGTCACAACACAAGCCCGAAAACAAACTCCGAACGCGGAAGCTGGAAATAAGGGTAGAGTTAATTCCACCGGGAACGACAGGAGATACTATAATCACCGGGAACATCAAGTTAATTTCACCGGGAATGGCGGCTATAAACTCTTCCGCGTGAGAGGAAGAGTTTAGCCTCCCGAGCTCGACGAAAGCGATTGAAAAGAATTATTATTATTATTATTATTATTATTATTATTATTATTATTATTATTCTTTGCGTAAAAAATGGAGAAAGAAGCCGCGGGGGTTAGCGCACGACCTTGAGCGCAGAAGAGGCATATATGTTGTTGTTGCTCGGCGCAGAACCAAAACACGACCCGCAACCGCCGCTACGCAAACCGGAAATAAACAGAAGGAGAGGAATAGGAGGAGAGCCGAGAGACTGACGGACAGGACTAGACCTCCTGAGCAGGAAGGAGGCTTCCCTAGTTCGCCCGAGCATGTGGCAAGCTGTCAAAATGTCCAGCAGGCGCCGTCAGGAGCGACGGTTCTCGGCAGTCCTTCGGAGAGGATTGGTCTAGGCGACCCAGGAACACAAAGCGCCTGTGGAAATCGGACCCATTTCTCGGCGAGGTGATTGCGAGATTTATGACGTTCCGGAAGAAGAAGAAGAAGAAGAAGAAGAAGAAGAAGAAGGACTGAGCACGAATCACCGTTGGTGCCAAAGGAATTTTTTTATAGAATTTATTTTTTGGCACAGCACAGAATTTTATGTGTTTTGTATTTCCCAAATACATGACGTAGAATTTCATGCATTTTGTATTTCCCAAATACAAAATAGGCTACATAAAATTGTTCATTGAAATACTTATGACTATTAATAATTGTTAATATTCCTACTCTTACGCATATCATTAACATAATTTTATAGCGTCTGATGTAACAATATTAATAATATTTTTATCATTACTACTATTATTATTATAGCTACCCTAAATCCAGTGAAACTGACAAAATAAATAGGTTGTAGCAGATACAAGCTTTGGATATGAGGCAAACTTCCATAAGCGGGATTAATACTCGTATTTCACTCGTTTTTTTCTCTCTCTTTAAATTTGAAAGCGTGATAAAAAGATTAGGCTATATAGGCCTATGGCCCTTATCGCAAGGGCATCTGGGAAGGCGGCTCTTCTGTCGCCCTTGAATTTAAAATAAACTTCTGGACTTTATTCTTTCTTGATCGAGCGATTTTTCGTGCTCTCTCTCTCTCTCTCTCTCTCTCTCTCTCTCTCTAATTCTCTCTTCTCTATTTATATCTTTCTATATATATATAGTCTAATGGTCTATATATCTGTTTATATATATATATATATATATATATATATATATATATATATATATTAATATATATATATAATTTATATATACATATATATGTCTGTGTATTATATATTAATATATATACATATATAAATATATACATGTATATATACATTATATATATATACAATATACATATATATATACATATATATAATATATTTATATATATAAATACATATATTTATGCATATATATATAAATACATTTATATATAATTTAATATATATATATAAATATATATATATATATATACATATTATATATATATATATATATATATATATATATATATATATATATATATATATAAATTATATATATATATAATTTAAACACAACCACACCTCCAGCTTCATTGATGATCCAGTGACATCAAACGACAGTTACTGACGTCATCTCAATTTCCTTCAGGCAATCAAAATCTCTGATTCTAATAACGACCCTTATAAGCCTGCTCCTTTTTTAAATAATAATATTGAAGTTATTTTATAATTAAGCATCCAACTAAGACTCACGATGAGAGAGAATTAATAGATGTAAATGGTCTGATATTTTCATTACAAATTATTATTATGATTATTATTATTATTATTATTATTATTATTATTATTATTGTATAACTAATTTCTGAATAAGACTCACGATAAGAGAGAATTAATAGATGTAAATGTACTGATATTTTCATTATAAATATTATTATTATTATTATTATTATTATTATTATTATTATTATTATTATTATTATTATTTAATCAATTTCTAATAAGACCCATGTATAATATTGTATATTAACAGATATAAACGTTCTGATGACAAGGTATTTATTATTATTATTATTATTTATATATATAATATTATTACTTATTATTATTATTAATTTATGTTAAGATAAAGAGAGAATGTATATGTGGTATATATTTTATTATTATTATTCAGTATATTAAGTTATACAAAATTATTATTATTATTATTAAGTAGGATTAATTAATTCCATACTGAATCTGCTCAATGAATTATAATGAATATTTAGAGGATTACTATTATTATTATTACTATTAATATTATTATTATTACTGTTAATATTATTACACAATTATTAAATCTCTTACTTACATTAGGATCAGATTACATACAGTTACAAGCCTTGGTCTACTTCCCATTCGTGAATGCCCACTGGTTACCTTTGTGTCCGAACTACTGGGCCAACAAAAGCATTGTGACGGAAGAATTCCCATTCACATAAGTGCATTCCCCGGGCTTTCCATAATCCATTATTCATCATGATTCCCTTTATTCACTATGCTTCTGCTTATTCATTTCATTGTTGCGACTGCATGTGGAGGGGAACAAGGATGAAAGGGTTTTGTTGAAAGATCTTTGACCCAACCTTGACCTAAGTGTAATGTTGTATTTTTCGGTTGATTTCTTTCTACTTCCGTTTTATGCGAGTCAGGTGTGGTATTACTATATTCCCAAAATCTTTTTTATGCATACTTAATCTTCCTCTTTCTGCTTTCAAATAGTAGAGTTTATATATATATATATATATTAAGTAGGATGAATTAATTATACTGAATCTGCTCAATGAATTATAATATATATATATACTATATATATTACTATATATATATATATATATATCAAATATATATATATATATATATATAAGATATTGTATATATACCCATATATATATATATATATATATATATATATATATATATATATATATTCATATAATATTATAATATATATATATATATATTATATATATAGATTTCATTATTGAGAGAGGGAGGAACAAGGATGAAAAATTTAGATTTGACCCATATTTTCCTTTAGATGAATTGTTTTTTTCACTTAAGAAATTACTCTCTCTCTCTCGTTTTCTCTCTCTCTACCTCTCTCTTCATCCACTTTCTCTCTCTCTCTCTCTCTTTCTCTTTCAAATCTCTCTACTCTGAACGCCATTCTTTAATTTTCTTACGAAAACAGAAATATGATTGTATAATATCAGTATATTTGATATAAATGACTAAACATATAACATAAAATATGGACACATACTTCAGCATAATGTGTATATATATCTTTACATATATATATATATATTAAAACAAAATATATATATAATATAAATTTATATATATATTTTCCTTAGATATTTTTTACAGTATATTTCTACTCTCTATCTATATGTCTCTCTCTCTCTCATGAAAAAACTGAAAAATTCTTTTCTTGAATATAAGTATATTTGATTAAATGACCCATCACAGTTAAGTCTTTTCAAGCACAAATAACAATATAGCGATAATCTGTATACAGTATACTAGTATATACTAAAATATATACCTGTTTTCAAGCATAAAAATATGGACATATATATATATATATATATATATACATATATATATATATATATATATATATATATATATATATATATATATATATATATATATATATATATATATGTGCGTGTAAGCCGTGCTCATGCGCGCCGATATTACTCTTATGTACTACGCGCATGCGTGAGAGTAGGTTCCCCCACAATGCCTGCAAAACTCGCCATGCACGACGATGCACACGGCACGCTCTCAGGCACTGAATGACAATATGAAAACGCGAGAAGAAGAATAAGAGGAAGCAGAAGAATGAGAAAAAAATAGAGAGGAAAAAGAGAAACTTCGGTTAAATATATTTCAAGACTCGTTCATGCATTTCTTTGCGAGGAAAAATCTCCCTTGGTTTTCTGATCCACGAAGGACAACGAGTTTTTTTGTTCTCTCTCTCTCTCTCTCTCTCTCTCTCTCTCTCTCTCTCTCTCTCTCTCTCTCTCTCTCTCTCTTTGTGCGTATTTCGAGAAATTTTTGTGGGTGTCTTTCTCTGGTCACAGAAGGAACTTTCTTTTTTATTTTCAGGTTCTCTCTCTCTCTCTCTCTCTCTCTCTCTCTCTCTCTCTCTCTCTCTCTCTCTCTCTCTCTCTTTGTGGCGTAT
This sequence comes from Macrobrachium rosenbergii, assembly GCF_040412425.1. Taxonomy (NCBI): domain Eukaryota; kingdom Metazoa; phylum Arthropoda; class Malacostraca; order Decapoda; family Palaemonidae; genus Macrobrachium; species Macrobrachium rosenbergii. The sequence goes on along the minus strand of NC_089742.1, from coordinate 31,046,809 downwards.
TTCGAGAAATCTTTAAGGGGTATCTCTCTCTCTGGCCACAGAAGGGCGCTTGCTGTCTTTTTTTTTCGGGAAATGCAAAGGAGGAGGAGAAGGAGTTGTTTTATCTCTCTTTTATTTCTCTTTTATTTCTCTTACTTTGACATTACCAAGGGTTTCTGAAAGCGTGTTCGGGCGAGGTCGCTGAATAAAAGGTTCGTGACTTGAAAACTCTACCAAGCGAGTGGCGGCGAAAAATACGCAGAAATATTATTATTATTATTATTATTATTATTATTATTATTATTATTATTATTGTATTATTTATGGTAGATGGAAACCTATTCACACGGGACAAGTCCACTAAAGGGGCCATCGACTTGAAATTCAAGCTTCCAAAGAATTTGAATTGAATGCACGTATGCAGCGTATGAATCGATGCCAAATAGACATACGCATAGGTACATATATTCTACATATACATATTAAAAATATACTAAAATAAAGAATATGCACGTATCAGCACATGAAATGATATACAAAATATACACACGTGTAGGTTCGTAAAATTTACATGTACGTACTATAAATTATACATATAGATACTATGAAATTACGTAAAATATACAGATATAGGTTTTTCAATGCACATACACACTAGAAAAGTTACAAAAATATAAAAAATTTCCACGAACATGATTATAAAATGATGCAAAATATGCAAAATACACACGTAAAGGTACATGAGGTATATTCTACATATACGCACTGAAAATATGGTGAAATAAACAAAAAATATGCACGTATGCAAGCGAATGAAATAATACACAAATTATACACACTTCCAGGTACATAAATTCTAAATATACCCACTAAAAATATACTAAAATAAAAAAAGATCTGCGCAAACAAGCTTCAGAAATGATGCAGAATACATGCATGTAGGTGATTGAATACACATACACACACTGACAGAGTACAAAAATAAAAAAAGAACTTGCACAAAGAGGTGTATGAAAGGATACACAAAATACACACAAGTACTGGTACATATACCCTACGTATACACACGAAAAAGATACAAAATAAAATACATATGCATAATCCTACACTTAGATAAAGGAAATTATTACACACATGAAAAAAATGCTTGGTCTCATTACCATACAGTTCAGAGTTATATATTGTTACTTTATTCACTTTCCTCCATAAAAGTGCGGGTATGTCTCTATCTCTCTCTCTCTCTCTCTCTCTCTCTCTCTCTCTCACACACACACACACACACACACACAACGATGTATATTCATACATAATATCACAAACAGCCAATCACATTACAGTATTCCGCCCATATCCAAACTATCATTTATACCAGTGGCTCTTAACCAGGGGGGATTTCCCCCCTAAGGGCGAATTTCAGAGTTGGGGGGCGGGAATTGTGACCATAGACTGGCAGGCTCAAACTGGTTATGGGGAATTTCAGAGTTTCAAGGGAAGAGTTGTGACCACAGATTAGCAGGCTCAAACTGTCTCTAGGACCACACAAAACGCAGCGTGCATCGGTCCGCGCTACTGAGAGGTCAGGCTGGGCTTTCTCACCGCTAGCGTGTGTGTTTGTGTTAATATTTTGTTGCATGTTATTGCGAATGCACCTTTTGAGGCAGACAATTTTGGAAAGTGGGCGGGACGACATTCTGACATATGCTGAAAGGGTGCGTGGGCCAAAAAAAGGTTGAGGACCACCGATTTAGGGCATAGAAATAAATCCTTAGGAAGCTAGGATACAATATCCTCAAATCTGCAACATGAAAAATAAATAAATCCTGGTTGTTTCTGTGTTACAAAGCTATTAAAATTATCAGCCTATTCTGACGATTATTTTTTCCTATTTATTCTTGTGCATAAACTCAGTTGATTCTAGTTTTACACCCGTACTTATATTTTATATTTCCGTGCCTTTTTTTTTTTTCACCAGATCAGGTAACTTCTCACTATCATCAGCTAAGGAAATGTTGCTGGTTTCTATCATGCTATACAAGTTTTTTTCCTCATACAAAAGAATACTAACTGCAATCAAATTTTTTAATGCAACCAACCATTTCTTTAGGCCTCAGTCACTATCAGCAAATGAACATCTCGCCTGACACTCACATACAAAATATAAACATATTCACAACTCGGGTATCATCTAACTCCTCATAGTCCTTTTCCAGAAATAGGTACATAATACCCAATGCTCCAAGGCGGGTATTTCATTAAAAAAAAAAAAAAGGTTACATGTTGGCATTCCTAGCCAAGGTCATCAATAATGAGTTGGCAGCTGATGCTAACATTGCAATAAGTTCAGACGGGTCAGAACGATTATAATTGGCTTGGTAATATTCGCAAATTGCTTCCTGTAATCTGAAGCCAAGTTCGTGATTCTTGCAAAAGCAAGAAGTTTCTGATTGCCTGATAAAAAAGATCCACTGTTTACAAACGCGTCCACGAGTTGCCTGTGAATACTGAAAAGAAACGAGTAAAACATACGCCGAAGTTTCCTCGACGCAATCGAGTTTTCTGTACAGCCGTTACAGCGTATAATCAGGGCCACCGAAAATAGATCTATCTTTCGGTGGTCTCTGTACAATGTTGTGTGAGCAGCGGCCCATGAACTTTAACCACAGCCCGGTGGTGGCCTGCCCTATATCGTTGCCAGAAGCACGAATATGGCTAACAATAAATAAAAAAAAATACTGAGGCTGAGGCTACAATTTAGTATGTTTGATGATTGAAGGTGGATGATCAGCGGCCAATTTTGCAGCCCCTCAACCTCAATGATTTAGATCTGAGACGGACAGAAAAAGTGCGGACAGAAAAGTGCGGACAGACGAACAAAAATACAAGCACAACAGTATTCTTTAAAATGAAAGAAAGAGCTAAGTTTCACTTATCGTCCAGTTTTCCAAGAGCAACACGGTTCACAGTTATCGAAGGAAAGAGAGTAAAGATAAACACGCACACACACACGCACACACTTACACACACGCATTGGCTCACCGTTGCAGAAAGTGAAAGCTAAACCAGCCTTCGAGAAAAGATTGACAGGCTTCAGAGAGTCTATACACCACAGTCTGTGATGATTAACGGTCGTTTTTTCTGAAGAAACTGCACCTAGGCTGTCATTTTGGCAGAGCTGCCAATCACAGATTGCTTGAAGTATTGTGTTTTCGAAGCTGTGAAGATCGTTGCTCTGGATGTTGCTTATTGTTTATCTGTTTGTTGCTTTACTTATTGCTGTGAGAAAGATTGATTGCTGGCAACCAAAAAAAAAAATGAAGTTTTCTATGGTAATTCTTCAAATTTGAAATACTGATGCAGAGGAATAAAGTTAATCTAGAAATAGGTCTAATTTTCTGATGTTATAATAGTTTGTGGTAGACTATTTACAAATTTAAACAGAAATTGATTCTATTCAGTGGAATGAAGTTATTCCAAAAAATAAGCCTAATTTCCTCACTAGTACTAATGTTATATATAAAGTTTGCGCTAGACTAATTAAAAATTCAAACAGACATTGATTCCATAATAACATTGTAAGTTTGTAAACCCTGTATGGCACAAACAAAATAATGTCTTATTCAAACAAACAAACAAATCATATTTTTTACAGTTAATAAGCACTCCTCTTTCACTTTAGTTTACTATTTTGTACACAGTTTTGCTATGGTCGAGAAAAGACACAGGAATCACACTAAACTTTGCTAATATCATTCTCAAGCCCACGTCTGTTGACGACATTAGCCTTCAGACCTACATGTGCAACCCCGTGGGGGGGCTAGTGCCGGCAGTGCACCTCACGGGGTGCACTGTAGGCATGACTAAAGGTTCTTTGCAGCGTCCCTTCGGCCCCGATTGCAATCCCTTTCACGCCTTTTCCTGTGCCATGTTTGTTATAATCTCTTTTTCAGTCTTGATATCCGCCATCTAACAATTATTTCAAAGTGCAACTGCGAGGTTTTCCTCCCGTTACACCTTTAAAACCTACCTACTCTCAATTTCCTTTCCAGCGCTGAATGACCTCATAGGTCCCAGTGCTTGCAACCACTGGCCTATACTCCTATATTATCATTCTATATTCCTAAATGTTTAACGTCTAGTCTCACATAATACTTTCTGTTATTTCCTTAAGAAGCCAGAACTTCACCCAAGTTCCGCCCACCGTAATAAGTCTAATTTGCGAGCAGATGTCTTGCAGATACCTTGCTAAAGCTATTCATTTCTCCCAGTTACGTCGTGGGGGAAAGATATGCTTCAGTTAGCACTCTTTTGAGTGAAATAATGTCCTTACATCCGACGGATGTATGACCCCTTGATTAAGGCTAGGCTACGACGTACGTCGTATACCAACAAGGATGTGGGATTGCCACCAGAAGTCACGGAATCCTGGGTTTTTTAGTTTTTTTTTTTTTTTACTTTTTTTATTCTACTGTATAAAAGCAAAAAATAGATTTCCTTGCAAAGCAGCCATTCTCAGAATTATTTAAAATCATATGCATGTCCGCAAACTATATATAATTGTGCAACAACAAGGCGACGTTTCGTAAGTGCAGTCAGTGTAGGCAAAGGTTCTCTGAAATAAAATTTTCTGAGGTTGGTATTACGCTTACCTTCAATTATTCATTGCACAATCAATAAATGCTATACATACTTCCAAAATATGATTTTAAATCAGCTTTTCCACGGTAATGACCCACAAACGCTCCAATTGACGAGTCGTGGTGAGCCTAGGCTAGCTAAAGCCTAGGCCTAGCTGCAGAGGCTAAAATTTGACTTCGTGCAGACGTGCAGATTGAAAACGAGGATCCTTGGAGACCGTGGTAGAGTGTACCAGGGGTGCATCGGGATGATTACGTCTTTCCTAGGGAGACAATATGGCTTCCATTATTATACAATTATCCACAGCAAGTTGACGTCCGGGTAACTTTTTTTAACGTTCGGACAAGGTCACCTTCGCGTGTGTTTCCTAGTCTTTTGCCGGTTGGTGCGTAGACATTTTGCTAGACAGGAACTGCAGTTGCTTGGTTGCAACACAAAAAAGTAAACAAGTAAATAAACAAAGCAACAAACACAAACAGACAAGTATAGCGCTGAATACTTTAGAACTGCTACAACGATTACTCCATGAGCGGGTTACTTATCGATTATCGGTCTAGGGAAAAAACCCACCTATGATTCATGATTATTCTTACACGTAAAATATTCACAGTTCAAAATCATTTGATGAAGATAAACCTGACTCATGTGAAATTGAACACATCTTTGAATATATCTGAATAAAAATTAAAAACAAATAGATTATTCAAGGATTTTTTTTTCTGGACACGAGATCTTTCTAAGTACGGAGCAACATATTGACAGTAAGCGCTTTCCCACAGCATAGTCTCAACTTATTTTTGATATCGAAGGACAATCTTCGACATTGCAGAAGTTATATAAATAAATAAAGAAACAAGCACTCTTCAAAAAGCACGAGACAACACAGCTGGAACTGAACAAGGAAATGTATTACATTCAATAGGAGGCATGAATGTAGCTGACTCGCTACAAGACTATAAGTCAGAGAGGTCAAGGTATGAGATCCAGCCTTGTCTTCTCTAAACAAATTTCAAATAAGCAAAAGGATACAATGATAATAAATGGGAAGAGCTGAGCAACAGGAAATCATTTAACTTTAAATAAAAAATGCTTAAACGTTAAAAAACGTGTGTATTGAAGCCAGGCAAGGTGACTGGTCGATCTTGTCCTCAAAATTCTACCGGTTTGTGCAAAATTATCTCTTCATAAAACAAATATGTTCCAAGGAGAACCGAATGCTTCGCATAATTATGACATTAAACAGAGAAGAGAAAGTTTATGTTTCTGTCTTTACGATGTTAACAGGGACAATGATCATTCTTATAGGGGAAAAAGACTAATTTTTCAATTATCTTGGGATCTTTAGTCTAACATCCGTACCGTCTTCAGTGGTGGTGCCCACAAATGAATGTGTGCAGCGTTGCCAATTTTCCGTTCTCCGTAACTTCTCCCCTATGTCGAGAATGACCGTTTTCCGTAGACTTGGCACAACGGCAGTACCGGCAAAGGACTTGACAGTTTTAAATAAGTAACCGATAATTTACATTGTGTGTCCTATGTCAGTTTCATTAATGGCATAAATCTCCATTTCAGTTTTTCTGTAAAAAGCTAAAACTGGCGTGCCAACTTTGTCTGTCCGTCCGCGCTTTATTCTGTCCGGTTTTTATGTCGCTTTCAGTCCAAAACTACTGGGGCAGGGCTGCAAATTGGCATGTTGATCCCCCTCAATCATCAAACATACAAATTAGCCTCAAGCCCAAGTAGTTTTATTTTATTTAAGGTTAAAGTCAGCCATAATCACGTGCTGAATTATATAAGGATAAGGCACCACCGGACAATGGTTAAAGTTTCATGGGCCGCTGCTCATGCAGCGTATACCGAGACCACCGAAAGATAGATCTATTTTCGGTGGCCTTATGCTTCACGCTGTAGCGCCTGTACAGAAAACTCGATTGCATGAAGAAACTTCGGCGCATTGTCTCTGTTCAGTACTGTTGCTGCTTTTTTTTTTTTTTTCTATTCTCTGATAAGACGCTTGATCGTAATATTCACGTAATGTGGTACTTTTGTACCCGCTTCCTTTGACTGATTATGAGTGGGTAAATGTTTGTTAAGTTCTTTACATAGCTGTTGAGAGAAATAGCAATAATAATAATAATAATATGTATAATAATAATAATAATAATAATAATAATAATAATAATATAAAATCACATTTATGCCAAAAATGTCTCTTACAAATGATAAAAAATAAATTCAGGAGCTTTCAAAGAGCCTGCTCAGCTCCCTTCTTCAGCTAGAAGAAGGGGCTGAGCAGGACGAAAGCTCCTGAATTTATTTATCATTTGTAAATACATTACTTTTACATAAATGTAGATTTTGTATTTTATAAACATATTCACGGGATTGTGAAGAAGATTTGAATAATAATAATAATAATAATAATAATAATAATAATAATAATAATAATAATAATAATAATAATAATGACTGGATTTACTCGACAACGTAGTTACAAATTAATAGGATACCTGCCATATATCAAAGAGCGTGGATAATTTGACCAAATCTCTCGCCTGACGTACCAAATGGTATTTAGACCTTTTTGCGATATAGCCTACTGACCTCGACGTAATTTTCGTATAATAAAACGTTTGTAGGGACACAGCCCCTCGTAATAGGGAATTTATAGGGATATTATATATATATATATATATATATATATATATATATATATATATATACATATATATATATATATATATAATTCTGACTCACATCAGGATCAGAACCCAGGTCTTTCAGTTGAAAAGACGAGGCCGCTGCCAACCAAGCTACATAATTGAAAGACTTGGTTCGATCCTGATGTGAGTCAGATATTTCTTCTGTTCCACGTGATTGTGTGTTGATTATTCCTGTATAATATATATATATATATATATATATATATATATATATATATATATATATATATATATACATATATGTGTATATGTGTGTGTGTGTGTGTGTGTGTGTGTATATATATACACACATATATAGATTTAAATATATATAAATATATTTATATAACATATATATCTTGCCTTTCCACCTCCCTTCAAAACAAATAAAAAAAAAACATGACCTTGTATTTCTTCGTCTCCTAAAAAATAAAAAAAAAACAACCAGACAACTGACTGCATTTGTATTCGTAAAAATCAAGAGATAAAAAAAATAAAAATAAAAAAAACTGCGAGATAAAACATAATAAAAGTAAAAAAAAAAAAAAAAAACCGGCGAAAGGCGAGCCTGAGGAATGCTGCGCTACTACAGGCTGTGTTGGTCGTCTCTGCCCACAGACAGGCTGACCGACCTTGAAATGACCCCTTCCTAAACAGACAGTACTCAGATAAACGGGTGGATGGGAAAAGAGAGAGAGAGAGAGAGAGGGATGGACAGAACGGGAAAGGAGGGAATAAACTGATAAATATAGAAATAAGTGTATGAGTAGATAAAGAAATAAATAATATATACGTATATATATACAGTATATTTATTTCTTATTTATTTCTATATACAATATACATATATATGTGTATATATACATATACATATATATATTATATGAATAAAATTTAAGTAGATTAATAAATATATAAATAGATAAGAAGTAAATAAATGAACTGATAGATAAATAAATAAACAAATAGATGGATGAATAAAATGAAAGCCAGTAAATAACTAAACAAATACATCAAGAGAAAAATGAATAAATAAATACTTAAATAAACAAATACATAAATAAATAAATAAACAAATGAATAAGTAAATAAATAAACAGATAAATAAACAAATAAATAAGAATATAAACAATAAGAAAACTCAAA
>NC_089742.1:31025847-31035847 GCF_040412425.1 Macrobrachium rosenbergii | reverse complement strand
ACCCTCCACCTCCCAGTACTCTTGCAACTACCACAACCATTTCTCCCACTTGCCCAGACCACCTCAAAGCTGACCTTACTATTTCTTACTATGCCTATCTAAACGTCTCAGCCTTCTTAAATCACACATATTACCCCAAAAATATTTAAACAATTCCTCTCAACCTCAATGTTTTTTTTCATTCTCATTATCATTCAATATCCATCCTGAGACCTGTAATTCCATAAAGGAGAACCGGCTCAGCAATGCCTTCATATATCCAAGTATCTGTTTCCATTCTCTCACAACCCATAAAGACTTTCATTACCATGACTTTCTGGCTTCTGTCTACCATAATAATCGTAATTTTGGTAACTTTCACTTTTAACTTTCTTTTCTGACAAACTTTCAGATTCTTCCACCGTGTGTTATAAGGAAAATCGTGATACAGATTCAAACATATTTTGTTTTGCTTCCATTTATGTGTAATGAGAGAGAGAGAGAGAGAGAGAGAGAGAGAGAGAGAGAGGCTCTGCTGATCGAAATTGAACCCCAAAAGTGGTACACACAAATGTGACAACTGATTTGAAAACGATTTTTCTCGTTCGAAAAACATTTCAGTTAACTTGGCAATATTTTATTGCAAAAAAAATGTTCTATTTGTTAAAGGATGCAACTCAATTATTCCCTATATCGGTCTATGTTTTTAGATCAGTCTCTCGTTTCATGTGGAACACTAGCATAAAAAACGTAACATTTATCCCATGACAGAAAATGCTGGCCAGGTTTATCGTAGACACCAAGCAAAAATTACAAATAAAAGTGAGACTAACGCGTTGAAACGTCATTTAACTTCTTTTTCGTTATTGATGAGGAGAGCTAAAAGAGCCTTTCTCCTCCTAGACTTAAATTTAAAGGGTGGCTTGGTAAAACTGACGCCTAGCACTGCACCCCTCGGGTTCGGTAACTACCAGTTTACGGGCAAAATTGATTCCGTATTTTGTACCAGCCCTGGGGATGAACGCGGAAACATCAACAAAAGACAGTGAATATCATAAACCTAAAGAAAAGCCATAAACATAAGCAAAAACGTACACATATGGCGATAAATATTCCGGTCGGCGACTAGCGGGAACCTGGCCGCGGTAGTAGTCTTCAGTTTTATCGGTGGCTTCTCTACAAAACAAAACAACTCTCACTACCACCTTTATCCTTCAACTGCTAAACAAGGATAAACATGGAAGCACTACACTTTTGCTCTGCTATTTGCAGCAGGAGGAAAGGACTGGAATTAAACTCCCATGGGTTTGTTCTCCTTTATTTGTTCGGATTATACAGATCAAAGCAAATTTGGCAAGAATGATTTTCTCATAGAAAATGTATTTGTTCTTGTGTTGCAAACTAAAGAAAATAAATGACAACAATGCCCGTCTGAATATTTTTAACAGCCGTTTGTAGCGCTGGTTGTCAAAGCCAATAGCACGGCACTCTCTCAGTAACAGAAAAAAAAAATGAAAGGGTGAGGGTTAAAAGTAAAGCAGAAATTTAATGGCAGTATTTAGTAAAAATTAGTTTAGAAACATCTCTAACTTTTTGGGGTTCTTGTTGCAGAAATAGGTAATGCTCAAGGATCAAAATAAACAGTCTGCCGTATAAAGTAAAGCTAAAGACGTTTAAAATTGTAAATAACAAGGGAATTCAGTGTCTGTCAGTTTAAATAATGAAGTAACAGTATGAAAGAAAAAAGCTATAAAGTAAAGCTGTTTCAAGTTAAATAGCTCTGCGCCTACACGAACAGTACAGTGTGGCCGCAACTGTGTTTGTGGCGTGAGCTCATATATAGGAACCTGGAACCAGGGCTGTTTCCGTAACCAGACGTCCAACGAACCAGGATATTTCAGTTCTCTAGTTAGCCTTCCTTTGGCACAGAGGGCTGAAGGCGTCTACGCATGGTTCGTCAGTGAAAAAATGGTAGTGTTCGTAGGTTACTGCAGCGCACCTGGATAGAAAATAAAAAGTTTTCAGAGAAAGCACCAATTATGGAAACATGATAATCTCTCGCTGCTAAAAGTGTGTTATTCCTTTTTCCATTGATTCGAACAACATTTATAAAAAAAAAAAAAGACAGACTAAAATACTATATAATTAATTTAACTATCTTTTCCAGAATTAAATGGATGATGGATTTTTTCCCATCCGAAACGTCAAGATGGGTCTTTAAACTTGAAGATCATACGATGGAAAATCCCTTGGTTAACCCACTACTGCTTGCAGGAGAACGCTAAGGTTTGTTGCAAGCTACTTCGTAGATTCCAGGTCTCACTGTAACCCATTGACAAGCGCAACAGGTGGCCAAAATGCTTTTTTCTCGGTTTAATGGAACAGAAATTACCCACAAAACTCAGCCTTTCTCTTTAGGCCGATGCCGTGCCAAAACCTTGTGTCTCTTCATATTTGTCATTAAAAACTAAATAATCTCGAGATGTTGTCGACGACGTGACGTCACCATCTGCGAGCCGCGCTATGACGATGGTAGGTCAGGTGATGCTGACCTGACTGACAGTCAGCCTGCGTAACTATTAAGTAGGACTGGCCAGGAAACACTGAATGAGTACACTGGGGACCCTTCCCTTCCTTCCTCAACCCCTACACGCCTGGCATTTCAAGTGATCCTTGGTGTTTATTAGACAATTAAAGTACCCTCGGTGCCCAGACCGGTCTAGGACCGCCAGGCTGCCCAAGGCTTGAGACTAACCTGCTGCAAAAACCTTGAATGGAGGCTCACTCGTTAAGTTAATGGATTTGTGGGATAGACCTACTCAAATGGGAACAAACCAGTAATAATAATAATAATAATAATAATAATAATAATAATAATAATAATAATAACTTGCACAATGTATGAAGATCATATCCTTATGTCTATAGCCTATGTTTGTTAGTCTCCTCCTCAAGTGTTAGCCTACACACAAAATCACAAGCTAGAATGGACACAAACTAATAATAATGGAAAGGATTGCATTTTAAAATCTATTGTATCTCTTTGGCGTGCTGGAACAAACGATCACCAGGGGGAAGTGGAAAGGAAACCTTTAGACTAACACTGGGAGCGTCTTGGTAACAAACAGACACAAGGAGCTCCTTCAATAATTCCCGCAAATAAATAATATATAATCTGCATAAATATAAAGATATCTATCTACCTATCTATCTAAAGTATATTTATTATACAGTATATTAAATAACTACTTGTGCTTTCAACAGTTCTTCATTAGTTACAATACAGATGACAGCTCTGAGACCGTTAACGGTTGTCAGGAGAGCATCTTTTCACAAGGAGAAATCTTAATGTATTTTCACGTTTGCAGTTTTATGCTTCGTTGTCTGATCTCTGCCCGATTGCTAGGCTGCCTGACTGTCAGTCTGTATCTCTATCTGTTCGTCTTCTCTCTGTCTGTCTATCTGTCTCTTTGTATCTCTGTCAGGCTGTCTCTCTCTGTCTGTTCTCTGTCCGTCTCCACTTTGCTTACCATCCCGCTGCGCGATTCGAAGGTGTCTGGTAGTAATTAGAACAAAGCGCTCCAGGAAGGGCTAAAGGTGGCACTGAAGAAGGGTCAGTGTGGGGTGGAGGTCGTTGTATACAAGTCTTGTTGTACCTAAAAGAATAAGAAGAACTATAAATTACTGAATAAAAGCAGATAAAAACGTTTTTGAAATTCACACCATTCGTAGCCATTAGAGTTATACTGTGAAGCTGAGAGAAAAATGAATTCACTTCGCTTGAATTTTATATCAGACCAGAAGGAAAAAGAAGGCGAAGAAGAAGAAGAACTTAATGTATTTCGCTTCATTCTCAATCATTAGAGCAACTGCAACAACGAGAGACAAATCCATTCATTCTCTTCAACTTTCTATCAGATTAGAAGTCCCTCCCTCGGCCATCTTTAGACTTATTTTCCCAAAGCAATAAGTAAATATTAACGAAAAGAATCTGATGCTACGTCATTTAGTACTAATTCGACTTATCTTATAAAAGCTGATAAACTACAGGTTATTTTTATCGTATAGATATACGAAATTTACCACTCTTTCACGTACCTCGTCCCCCAGTAAGGAGACCCCAGTGGCATTGAAGAGTCGTCCTGTACCCAGGCCCATGCATTGGCATCTATGTCGAACCGCCCGCCGATCCAGTAGTCGCTGGTCAGATCTGGAAACGTGGAACTTTCCAAGTTGAAATCCAGGTGCTGGAACTTCGATTTGAATAATCATTTCTCAAAAGGGTAATTTCATACCACAGGGGGGTTTCTTTTTTTCGTTCCTCAGCTGAGAGTTTTTGATATTAGCCTGAATAGAATGTTCTAGTTTCATTAGTACTACGCACAGCTCGAATTCTTGATTAATCAGTATTAGAATACGTATTTAAAATCATCTTTAAAAAAAAGGGGTTGTGTTGTCTTTACCCTCCCAAATTATTACTAAGCGAGAGGTTCCTGAAGTTATGAATTAAAATCAGTAGGAGGAATTCCTAAATAACTTATAGAATCTTGTTACGTCAGGGGGTCTGGGGAGTGTTAGGTTATTTAGGACCCACCGTCTTAGCTTAGGCTAAAGAAAGAAGGTTAACTTGTATCCCTGTTGAAATATGGTTTTCCAGTCGTCTTTTCGTGTTTTTAGCGATCTTTATTGGTTTTTTGAAGGGTATTCATAGGTCTACTTTGTTGAATTTGCATTGTGTGTGTGTGTGTGTGTGTGTGTGTGTGTGTGTGTGTGTGTGGAGGGTCGGTTAGGCATATAAAGATGTATCCCAGTTGCAATACGGTTTTCCGGTCATACAGTATTTTCGCGTTTTTAAGCGATACATGTATTGGTTTTTGCAGGAAATCCATAGGCCTAGTTCGTTGAATTTGTGTTGTGGTGTGTGCGTGTGTGTGTGTGTGTGTCTGTTTGTGGAGGTTAGAGAAAGGGAAGATGCAGAGAACAGAAAGAAATGGTTTTGCAAACGAATTGAAGACCAGTATCATACGAAACACCAACGGAACAATAAAAAAAAATAAAAGTTCTCTATCAAAAACGCTGCTATGTTTACTGTACATACGAAGTATTACCATCTATTCCATCCCACGCACATGTCTAAGAGACGATGTAATTAGAAAGAGGTAATTCTGTTCCATCCCATGGATAGGCCTAAGGGACGATGTAATTAGAAAGAGATGATTCTATTCTATCCCATGGACAGGTCTAAGAGGCAATGTAATTAGGAGATAATTCTGTTCCATCCCATGGATAGGCCTAAGAGACGATGTAATTAGAAAGAGGTCATTCTACTCCATCCCATCCATAGGTCTAAGAGACGTTGTAATTAGAAAGAGATCATTCTATTCCATCCCATGCATAGGTCTAAGAGACGTTGTAATTAGAAAGAGATCATTCTATTCCATCCCATGCATAGGTCTAAGAGACGTTGTAATTAGAAAGAGATCATTCTATTCGACCCCATGCATAGATCTAAGAGACAGTGCAATTAGAAAGAGATAATTCTATACTATCCCATGCATAGGTCTAAGAGACGTTTTAATGAGAAAAAGATAATTCTATTCCATCCCATGCATAGGCCTAAGAGACAGTGCAATTAGAAAGAGATAATTCTATTCCATCCCATGCATAGGTCTAAGAGACAATGTAATTAGAAGGAGATAATTCTGTTCCATCCCATGGATAGGCCTAAGAGACGATGTAATTAGAAAGAGATGATTCTATTCTACCCCATGCATAGGTCTAAGAGACGTTGCAATTAGAAAGAGATTGTTTTATTTTATCCCATACAAAGGTCTAAGAAACTATATAATTACGCAGAGATAATTTCACTCACGCGAGTCCCTCAAGTAATCCAAAATTTGCACGAAGAAATTGAGGTCGTCGACGGAGACCAAATCTGCCCCAAGAGAGGTGCAGAACTGCCTTGCCTCAGGCCAGGAGACCTGAAAGAGAAGAAGTTTATATATATATATATATATATATATATATATATACCATATATATATATATATATATATATATATATATATACTAACAATACCTCATTAAAACTGGATGGTATCTAGCAGGAGATATTTATTCAAAAAAGAAAAGTTACAAGAAGCTTTCTGTAATCCTGGAAAAAGCTTGCCAACTTATTAATAAATATCTCCGCTAGACATCTATTTTAATGACATCCTATTCAGTAATTGTTATTACTGCAGAACAACATTAAAGTAATAAAGTTTATATATATATATATATATATATATATATATATATATATATATATATATATATATATATATATATATATATATATATATGTCGACATTCTTTGGTGCAGGGTGGTACGTGAAATTAAGCTTGGTTTTTTGAAATCGAAGAAAAACGAACTTTTCACGTTTTTATTAGTTCTTACTGTAGATTTGCTAAAATACCATAATTATTTATTTTAACTCTTACAGAATGTTAAAGTTTCTCCAGAAAACAAAACCAGTTTCCGTCAGGTATCCAAATTAGGTCCAGCACCAAAAGCTGATAAACTTTATAGGCCTATCAAGAAGCGACTGATTAAATAATAATAATAATAATAATAATAATAATAATAATAATAATAATAATAATAATAATAATAATAATAATAATAATAATATAATAATAATAATAAATAACCTTTGCTGGAGAGAAGAAAGAAAGGCAATATTCCCCTACAGGTACGAAGAACATCGGACAAGATTTCCCTTGCTTAGAAGTGATGTTGACGGCGTCTTGCATCAGGCTGACCAACCGTTCGGCTGTAAAACGTTCGGAACGTTAGAAGGTGATCAGGCTTACCAATCGTTCGGGTTCGGAACGTTAGAAAATTCTAGGAAGAGAGCTGAAGGGTTTGCCAATACTAAAATTAACTTTTCAAATAGATAACTGTGTGAATATATATATATATATATATATATATATATATATATATATACCTGTTATATATATATATATAGATATATATATATGTGTGTGTGAATGAATTTTATCACGTCGCCGTGGTTCATATACAAACATTAAGATGCAAACGTCCTTTGATATCCAATTCGCTCTACCTCGGAAATAATATATTTTCACATATGTTATCC
The DNA here is from genome assembly GCF_040412425.1 of Macrobrachium rosenbergii. NCBI lineage: Eukaryota > Metazoa > Arthropoda > Malacostraca > Decapoda > Palaemonidae > Macrobrachium > Macrobrachium rosenbergii. Next base: position 31,028,723 of record NC_089742.1, on the reverse strand, counting down.
GAAGGGAAATTTTTCAAGTTGATAGTAAGTTCATCGTCTCGTGGGCTGTGTGGTTTAATGCGCGTCACTATAGTCCTGAGTTCTTGTCTTCCGTGGTTCGAGCTCACGAGACGACAAACTTATTATCAACTAAAAAAAATCCCCTTCGGGTAACATATATGAAAATATATTATTTCCGAGGTAGAGTGAATTGGATATTAAAGGACGTTTGTAGCTTAATGCTTATGTATATATATATATATATATATATATATATATATATATATATATATATATATATATATATATATATATATATAAAGCACATTAAAAAAGAAGAAGATATAGTTCTTCATTGGAGGGTGGGTAGAGCTCTCAGCTAACACGCTGTTGGAACAGTGTTCGACTCTCCGACCGACCGTGAAGAATTAGAGGAATTTATTTCTGGTGATAGAAATTCATTTCTCGTCATAATGTGGTTCGGATTCCACAACAACCTGTAGGTCCCGTTGCTAGGTAACCAGTTGGTTTAGCCACGTAAATAAGTCAGGCCTAGAGAGTTGAAAATCAGCTCAGTGGTCTGTTAAACTAAGATATATACAGTATATATATATACATATATATATATATATATATATATATATATATATACATATATACAGTATATACAACATATATTTCCATATATATACATATACATATATACATAAATATACCTTTCACATTTATCAAGGCTAATGTGGCTCCTGCCAAGTAAATGCTCTTCGCATTATTAAAGAAAGAGTGAAAAAGAGTAAAAAAAAAAAATAAAGTCTGAAACGCTAAATGAAACAAATCATTATCTTATTCTCTACTCACTTAACACCATTTTCGCTCCATCACCATCGCCGTCTAACCGAAGTCTCCCCTTGTGCACAAGCTGTTAAATAGAAAACGCGATTAGATATAAGTACGCAAACACACATACACACTAAAGCACACGCATGTATGCGTACACATTCGACTTCAGATTATCTTCATTTGGTTCTTTATCTAAATCTGAGGCTTTGTGGTGACAAGCGCTTCCAACAAGCATGAGGAAATCGGGAGCTTAAAAGAACATTGTGGTTATTGCAGTTACATACGTACCTGGTAAGAGCAGCAGATCTCTCTCTCGCTTCTCTCTCTCTCTCTCTCTCTCTCTCTCTCTCTCTCTCTCTCTCTCTCTATATATATATATATATATATATATATATATATATATATATATATATATATATATACATACATAAATTATATATATATATATATATATATATATAATAAAAAGTTAGTAGGAAGAAGAATAAGAAGTTATCTCTCCCCAAAAATAAATAACAAAAAAACATGAGAATAAAATAAAAGAAAATAAAAAATTAGTAGGAAGAAGAATGAGTGATCTCTCTCCCCAAAAACAAATAAAAAATAACTAAAAATATATATATATATATTCATAAATTATATATATATATATATACATATATATATATATATATATATATATATATATATATATATATATATATATATATATATATATATATATATATTGTATATATCCAAGAACCTTGCATATATCTACATATACACACACACATCGCACTGCAAGAAATAACCTTGTTCACCATATATACCAATCCGCTCCATTCAAATATAAAGCTAATTCTCGCGTACGTCTTCCACAATCTCTCTCATTACCTCACAGATGGCGGGGTCGCTGTTGTGACTCGTGCAGGGACTGTGGCAGAAGTCATAAATGCTGAGACATCCGTGTGGATCACCACAATATAGTGCGCCATTGTGACAGTTATAATGTGGGTATGTCCAAAACTGGAAGGAGAAACATGCGCTTTGTTAACTAAATATATATATATATATATATATATATATATATATATATATATATATATATATATATATTTACATACGAGTATATATATATATATATATATATATACATACACATACCTGTATATACTGCATATGTATAGATAGACAGATAGATGGACAGATATTTGCCATTAGTAATGGTTCTCAGGGTCACGCAAAAGCTGATTACTTCCACAGACTCACCAGCATGAACAAAAATAAAATGTAAACAAAAGTATTCATTATCGTTGCTGTCTTAAAAATACCCAGTTTATGGTATGAATAAATCAACAATAACTGTCAAAAAAGAAGAAGAAGAAGAAGAAGAAGAAGAAGAAGAAGAAGAAGAAGAAGAAAGAAAGAAGAAGAAGAAGAAGAAGAACAAAAACAAAAAGAAGAAGAAGAAGAAGAAGGAGGAGGAGGAGGAGGAGGGGAGGGGAGAATGAAGAAGAGAACAAAAACAAGAAGAAGAAGAAGAAGAAAGAAGAAGAAGAAGAAGAAGAAGAAGAAGAAGAAGAAGAATACTTTCGGAAGGTACAAATCCCTCACCGAGCAAATTTGGGGGTCCTCGTCAGAGCCGTCTGGGCACTGTTCGCCGTTCCTGCAGACGTCGTGGAGATAGATGCACGTATGACCTTTGCGACAGCGAATTTGGGTAGCCGGGCATGCAAAGCTCTCCGTCAGACCTGCAAGAGGCGGAATGGCGTACTGTAAGCATTGCCAGAGGGTGTGTTTGCGGCGTCCCTTAGGCCCATAGCTGCAGCCCACTTTTTTTTAACGTTTGACTTGACCTCCATTCCCGGTTTCTTTCTTCAGTCTTGCTGTCCAGTCTCTCTGACTTTTACTTCTGAGTGCAACTGTGGGATCTTCTTTCTTTTTTCTTTCTATCTTTCTTTATTTTTCTTTCTTTCTTTATTTTTTCTTTCTTTCTTTTAATCTTCAGCTGAAAACTCTTATGGACAGAATTCAATAGACTATAAACCCAAGAGGGTTCCAAAGGGAAATCAGCC
>NC_089742.1:30838347-31020847 GCF_040412425.1 Macrobrachium rosenbergii | reverse complement strand
TACAGGTAGGTATAGTTCCCCTTCTTAATATCCAGGATTTCATCTCTCTGGCGTCGCGAGAATTATGGTCGCTAAGAACAAAAGTGTAGTTCATGCGTCTTTTGTGCTCTTGAACCGGTTTATCAAACAATCAATCAAGCCTTGCGTGTTTGGATGAATTTTTTAATTCCCAAGGCTAAAGCTATCGGGAAAAGTTCTTATCAGGTCGAAAAAATTAAGAAACAAAATAAACACGAATCATTAAACATCGAAGGTTTCATGGGAAAAATTTGACAATAATACATAATTATAAGTTGTGCTTTATTACACACACACACACACACACACACACACACACACACACACACATATTACATATATATATATATATATATATATATATATATATATATATATATATATATATATATATATAAATTTCAATAAAATACTTTTTCGTTCATCTAGTATAACATGAAAAAAACGAGGTTGACTTTCTTATTCAATATAAACAAGTATCTTACTGTTAAAGTCATTTTACTGTGACGTCACATTTTTAATACATTCATTTCATACATCCCCTCTACATTTTTTTGTTTAGGGTTGGTTATATCTAACACGTGATTTTCTTGTTTGCACACAAAATGAATAAATAAATAGAAACACGTTGCGTTTTCTGTAGCAGCAAAAAATCGAAAAATTCCGGGAAAGATATTCTCTGAAATCGGTCTATAACTAAAGCATCTTATATGAGACTCAAATGCGGGGGCGTCATTTGGGGGGCTGGGGGGTCAAATGCCCCCCTCAAGACTCAACTTGCCCCCCAAGACCCAAGTTGCAACCCCCCCCCCAAAGCCTCAACTTGGCCCCCTCACCCCCAAGCCTCAAGAAGTAACAGCATGGTTTCTTTTTAAATGTGCAATCATAAATATATAAAATTTCTCAGAAATATTATGCTTCTTGACCTTTGTCTGTCTACTAGCTACCAGTGATGATGAGATAAAACATATGGTAGTGGGAGTATATAATTTTTGCTGAAATACCTTGCTCGCTCATGTGGCTTCAAAAACACATCAAAAAAAGCTCAAAAAAAAAACTCAGCTGATTAGGCTCGCTTCAAGGCCAAACCGTCTTTTTCCTCCCAGCAAAATCTGAAATGACGCCCCTGCTCAAATGTAATTCTTCCATGATAGGAAAATGACGACGTATGACGAGGTTTGCCGCGAACCCTCAAGCGCAAGCGCTCTTGAGGCCCATGACCCTCGTATAACGGCGTCAAAAGACATTGAATTAAGCTTTTGGGTAACTTTGTTGGTCTTCAAGGCCAGTGTCCCTTTCTTACCTGTATATTCTTCAGTGTAGTGTGGTACAGGTATCTTAAGCAGTTATTTTTTTTTATGTTGGGGATCTATAAAAGAAACCTATGTCGTTTTGCTTACGAAGTCAAAAGCAGACATTTATCGTACTTGTCATTTGATATGATAATCCTCTTTTTTTCTCTCTCACACGCATATAATATATATATATATATATATATATATATATATATATATATATATATATATATATATATATATATGTGTGTGTGTGTGTGTGTGTGTGTGTGTGTGTGTGTGTGTGTGTGTGTGTGTGTGTGTGTGTGTGTGTGTGTGTGTTTATTTGTGAGAAAGTTCTTTTTTCGTTGACTTTATTTTCTTATTTTCATCCTTGATTTACTATAAACTTCTTCTTTCGACTATGTTTTTTGCTTTTATTATATAATAACATATTATTTCATGGAACTTCGTGTTGCACGTTGATAAGCTTCATAGCTTATTATCATTGAATAATAATTAATAATAGTTTTATCATGGCGAGCTTAACTCTATATAACCTCACACTAAATTACACGTGAGCTGCCATGAGGTTGCAAGAGCAATGTTTTTGACGACCACCAATCAGGAGCGTGAATGAGAATAACTACCCTTGATTATGTCACATGTCGGTTTACTGTTAGATTAAACTGATATAACGCCAGCACCTGCTCTTGCCCCCAATGAATAGACCATTAAATGAACGCCGGAAAGGTTAAAGAGTTCTGCTTTTACGAAAAACTACTTATTGCAATGCCCATTTCCCACCAATTCGTTGGCCATTGTCTATCGCCGACGTCTGGGAAATAATTCTAGATAACGTTACACAAAGTATCTGCTATCAATGACATTTATTTAACCTTTCTCGCGTCGACAAGATTTGTTTTCATTTCTTTATTTTTATCGTATGTTTGCCCTTAGGAACTGCTTCTGATCTGTTCGTGCTTTTGCATCTAGAGGCTGCGCTGCTGCCGAAGTTTCAGTTTTGGATGATATTATTGTGCCTCAGGCAGCTGGGCCTTGTTGCGATTGAGATCAGTTAAACTGTCAATTGATAGTGGCTGGCAACAATGCTGGTTGTCGCCCACATGATTGTGAAGCAAATTCTTGTTGCAGATTGCCTTTTTACGACTGGTCCATGTTAGAACAACGAATATAAACGTGTGCAGTGAAGCAGCTTCAACCACTCAGTTCAACTGCAGCTTCAAGACAGTCGTCACTACGAAGACCATTAGTTCAAGAGCATTGCTGTTATTTCTATATCTCGCCTTGATTATCTTGACTACAATTACAAAAATACGGGAAAAACCATATGTGATGTATCTGAAGGGAATGAATTGAGTTGGACTGAACTCTATTGAACTTAGATAGCATAAGAACATCAACACGAGTAAACTGAGGTGCTGTTACAAGGCAAAGGCACTGTTTGTTAGGCCATTACTACTACAACTATCACTTGACGGTGTTGATACACCGGGAATCAATCATATCGTTTAAAGTTGAGCCAAAATAATTTCGTGTACAGTACAAACGAACTATGTTTTTTACGACAGTTATCACACCGAGATTAACTCTAAATTGCAACAGAGCTTGGAACAGGCAGCTGAGAAGGTCTTTCCTTGTACGAACGGAAAGGACTGGTCACCCCCACTACAGCAGGTCTCTTTCAACCACTTCGTTACGATTATGTGAGGGTGACAAAAGTGGTGGCAAAGGCCCTCCTACGGAAATCCAAGGTGGTGTTGGAAATACAGCAGGTAATGTTGGAAAAGCAGAGCACAAAGAGCCCCTCTACAAGGTCAGGTATGAGAATCCTATTTCGAGGACTTTGGGGATCATGGGCGATGACGTCAAGGAGTACTTCAGCGGGAAGGGGAGGAGGGTGAAGAGAATTTTAGCCACCACGGAAAAGATCTTCAACGGCAGAGAAACGGAAAATGAAGACGGGCAAAGAACTGAAGGGCGTGAGGTCTCGCAAAGAACCGTGTGGCCGTCTACTTGCGACGTGTTGATAATTGGAGGTGGTGCCATGGGGTCGTCCATTGCCTACCATCTGAAAGAACGCGCACTGAAGGGCCTTCATGTGGTTGTAGTGGAACAAGACTATTCGGTGAGTTGACATGACGTAGCCTGTTCTAGCTTAGGGTAATGTACAGTCTTTCTTGTAAAGTTTCACTTTAAACCTCTTGAAAATATAATTTTCCTATGTTTTAATGTGTGTACTTTGAGCGTTTCTCGTTAGAACTAAGTATTAGCATTATTCTTTGACAGTCTACTGTAATTAACCTGTAATTAACCTCAGAACTGATTATTTTTTGCAATCGCGCATGTGCAGTGTTATAGGGTAACTTTTGGTAAAAAGTGGAGCTCCCTCACCAGGGTTGGAGCCCCCAACTAAGTAACACGGCCTACTAGGTTAGGTTAGATAGGGTCCATTAGGTTAGTATGCTTCCTTTTATAAGAGATTGCCTTTGCCAATCCCTTTTTGAACATATGTCTCTCGCATTTGCGGAACCGTTCCATACAGTCCGTGCGGAGCTAATACTTAGAAATACCCATTTCTCATGTTCGTTTCTTTGGCTGTAAAATTTTACTTTACTGGAATGAATGTTAAAATGTAAAAGACAATAAATATCTCGGTAACAGTAAATCTGTGATAGATCGGAGCATGAGTTTCATACTGATCATGTTAAGGAGACTTAAGATCACAGCATAAAAACTCTAATATTAAAAAATAGTTTAAAGTAAAATAATACCTTCTTTGGTACCTCTTCTAAACCTTGAGTTGAGTTCATTTCTCAGGCAAACAGATCCTAGTATGTGTTGTTGGTTGATTGTGTTGTAGAGGGTAGCAATAGTTACTTAGAATTAGTTTAGTTACTTGTATAACTCATTGGCCTATTAAAATGAGAATACAGTGGCCTAGCTTGAGGTAAAACAAAAACAAAAAATAGCAAATTGAAGAAAAAGTAGACTTGGCCCGTCAGTTGATTGCTTGTTGCCTTTTAGTTTTCCCAATCAGCATGATGTATAGGCTACATCCCAATTTAACCTGGTATGGAGTTATCTGACCTAAACTAACAAGGCCATGGTGACCCAACAGATTATTGTTATTGTTACCAGTTGCGATGGAAAAATCAGTAGCACAGTTGCTGTGTATGTAGGAATCAAACCTGCCTTCCCCAAGTGAATACCATAGTTATTGTAACCGTTTGGTTGTGGTAAGTTATTTATTTACCATAATAAAAGGGTAGGGGTAAAGTGTAATAACCTTTTATTTATGCTCAACACCCAGAAAAATACAGTTTAGGCCATTGGTTAAACATAAGAAAATGACTGGGCCATTTTCATAAATGAAAAGCCTAGCCCACCTGTATGCCTCAGCCGCTAAGGGGAGTCCCTTACCCACTACTTCACTGTATTATTCAATATTGAAGTTTCAGTGAGACGTTTGGTAGCTGAAAATGTTTAGTCTGTCATTCAAGTAATATTTTGGCAAGTAGTGTATGGTGCTAGAATTGAGGTTGGGGGTATAGTGCCCTTCAAATATTTTCCAGTTATTCCTTTATTTTAACCCATGGCATACTTTGGAACTAAAAATTGGAATTTTACTGCCCATTCCTTATCACAGTGTGTAGAGAGGGGTGTTTTGATGCAGTTTTTCCTATTTTGTTTTTCTCTTTTCACTGGAAAAGACTGTGGGTAGTGGCCATCTATTTGTAACTTCTTGCTTGATATGAAAACCTATTCATAGTTGGTAGTGCAAAAGTGCCACAAAAATAGAAAGTGTAGACTAAATCTGGTTTTTGGGTGAGTAATTGCCATCATTAACAAAAGGATAATGAAATTGAATCAAGGGTGCAGGTAAGTGATTTGCTCTGTTTTAGAGTATTTAATAACCCCTCAACTTAACAAACTCTTTATCAGCTTATTATGGCAGTTTCTGCTTTTCAGACGTGTTATTATGCCAGCTTTTAAAATTAGATTGTAAAAGTGTCAGGTGCAGTTTGGTTTGTGCTAGAAATTATTTGGAACTGTTAGGTGTTCTTCTGTAGGCTGTTACTTACCAGAGGCCCAGACCTGAGGCAGTGTTTTATGGTAACGTAATATCCTGGCAAGATCGTGGCCATTGTAATGCTCTAACAAGTGGCACCTACTGAGTTTTGTAGTGGGCCCCTGGCTCAAGTAACTTGTAATTTTTGCCATATGCTTTTTTTTTGCCTAACCAGAGTTCTAGGCAAAACTGACACATGTATACTGTATTATCATTACAAGTGAATTCAGCATCATTATATGTGTGCTGTGACAGTGTATGGCAACTGAAACTCCCAAAGTAAATTACGTAAGGACGAATGACCAAAGTTATTACAATACATGGCCTCAATCATCCTTAAAGAAGGAAGTAAATATGTCAAGTAGCGAGGAGATTGGCAGCCATGAAATCCACCATAGTAGCAAGACAAATGCCCATTGATGATATATAGATGATTTTAAAGGTGAGGATCTGTGGTTTGATCTAAACACCTATCACTTAGTTTCTTCGCTATATAAATCAAGGTTATGTGTATCTTGAAGACTGTTAAGTTTTGAGCTGATGAGAAATATATGGGCAACTTCACTAGAACTTATGAATGGTTGATCTGTTTTAAAAGATGGCACGACTTGATGATTGGACACTCGAATTGCGTACTTCCTGACAGGTGCTTCAGTGGATTCACAGATTCTTTTGTTTTTGAAACCATTAGCTAAATTGAATTGTTGTCTGGAAGTTAATTTAGCACAAGCAAAACAAGAGGTTTTTAAATATGAAACATAATTATATATTGGAAGTGAAGTTTTGGTATTTTTATCTCACAAAAAGTTACCCTTGAAGACTGCACAATATGAAATTCACTATGGAAGTGGAATTATTTTGAAATGTAAGATAACATGTAGTACAGTACTTAATATATTAAACCTATTTGTATTTAGTATAACGACCAGCACAATATTTACAGATGAAAGATTGACTAATTGACAAAATTTCCTTTCTTGATTTCAGTATAAAAGAGCCTCAACTGTGCTTTCAGTAGGAGGAATTCGTCAACAGTTCAGCATTCCAGAGAATATTCATTTATCCTTGTATGGAATGGATTTTTTGAGAAATGCACCCAAGTTTTTGGCTGTCGAAGGAGCAGATCCTCCTGATATGCAGTTCAATCCTGGTGGATACTTGACCTTAGCTTCAGAAGAAGGTGTAGAAAACATGAAAGCCAACTTTGATATTCAAAGGTAAATGATGACTTTGTCCTTTTTGGGGTTTGTGTGAATGTACAGTCTTGAGTTTTTCTTATATATGTTTATGCTTGTATTGGGTTTTGAATTTGCTGATTTTGTAGAATTTAACAAAAAGCATATGTTGATCCTAGGTATTAGAATTATTGCATTGATTCTGATTTTTGTGGTGTGATACATACCTTGTCAAAACAGGGCTTCACAATAGCATACAAAGGTCAGTGAACTTTATGTAAGAAATTATTTACACCCCGAGTTGTCAGGAATGATTCCACTGATAAATATTCCTTAATCTAAAAAGCCTTGGAACTCTTCTATAAGGTCTTTAATAATGCTAGAGGGGCCTGGGAATCTGTGAGTCAAGCACTTATGTAGCGGGGGAACTTAGACTCAAGTTTGGACAATATCGGTGCCTTATCCAGGAATTTTTTAATTAGCGTAGAAATGTTGGCATTTTTGTTTAAGACTGAATATTTGTTTTAATGAACATCAGCCCCATAGTAAGACTTATCATGTTGCTTTTTTTTTTTTTCACTTCGCCCACCATTTATTTTCATACTTTGAGTTTAACTTGACAAGAAGGGTGGTCTGGAGGGTCTTTCTAGAACAATGTCAGATTTGTTGGCAGTACTGCAGTACTACAAAAAGTGAAAATGAGAGTATTATTTGATACATACCCGAGGACCAAAGGGTGCAATTATGATAGAGCACCTTCCTCTTCTGACTGACAAACAGAAGACTGGTGGTCTTGGGAACATAGGGACTGCAGTATTAGTCATATACTGTATATGTTTCATGAGGTTATGATGAAACAAACTGTGCAAATGACTGAAATTTGATTTTTGTAATGGGTATTTTTTCTTCTATTGCAGAGAGGTTGGTGCTAAAGTAGAATTTTTGAGTGCAGGAAGATTAAAAAAGAGATTTCCGTGGATTAATACGGAAGGAATTGCAGCTGGTGTGATTGGCCTTGAAAACGAAGGATGGTAAGAAAGCATTCTGTGATGTCTGTCGAGTGATAACTCTTGAAGATTTTTTCCAGTACCTGATTACCTTGGAGGCTACTGATACTCAAATTTCATTGTGAGACAGAACAACATTTCTCCACATCCCGTTCTGCTCCTGGGCAAGCATTGTAATCATTCTGAATATGTTTGGGAGTAGACGTGTGATTATATTTCTTTGTATTTTTCATATTCAATATTGTGCAGAATATAGACATACGTAAAGACAATCAGTTTTAAGAAGGACACTCATGGCTCAATTGCAGATATAAAAATTAAAAGGTAATCAGACATTGTAGTGAAAGAGGGGAGTCCACTTCCAAATGATTTTCAAAACTGTCTAGTTTAAGATTAATTTGAACGTATCAGAAATTCTGTACAGACATGGTGTTTTTTACCATCTGTAAACAGTATACACTTGAACTGTCAAGAATGTGTGTAGAGAAAGTAATATAAAATAATAAATATCTAAAACTGAATTGGATTAAATAGATATAGGTTGTAGGTAAATGTAAAGGTATTAAATAAATTATTTTTACAATTACTGCACTTCCAAGGGTAATACAGGTAATGGAACCAAGCTTTCATTAAATTGTTTGTTGATTTCCCTCAAAATCTCTTTAAAGTTATCACAGATAAACTGTGACATTCACATTCTGGTCCTTTCATGGATTCAGCTTGTCCTATTCATCTTTGTTTCCTCCAGGGAGTGAAATCACGACTAGTGACTAGAGCCTACATAGAAAATTTAAAAAATAGAAAAAAATAAACTTCAGACATTGCAAAGTGTATAGATAAATCATTAATCTGCCTCTGTTGGCGTAAGGCCAGCTTAATCAACTGTCTTATAAACATTTTAAAGGATATCTTTTATTTTTTATGTTGAATTATTTTTTAACTTGTGTTAGAGTGGGTTTGAGGTGTTAGCTATTTTTTATCTCTGGCCCAATAAGGCATGTTTTATGGTTTGTTTTGTATTCTTCTCTGCATTAGGAGGATGACTATAAAAATTAGGCGTAGATTCTTGCAAAAATTTGACCAAAAGATATTTTGCAATAAATAGGAATGTAACTTACTTAGCCATGGTGAGGTTGGTGATCTCCAAAAAGTCATTTCTTAAGTGATTTTGAAGGAGCTGTCCGTAAGTAAGATCCCATAGATCAGTGCTGTATTATGTATTTGAAGCACTTCCCTTTTCTATGTTGATATTGTGTGTATCCTTGACAGGTTTGACCCTTGGAGCTTTTTGTGCTGCTTAAGAAGAAAAGCTGTGTCTCTTGGCACAGAATTTGTGACTGGAAAGGTTACTGGACTTGACTGTGAAGTTCTTGATGATATTGTGACAGAAGGCATTGGAAACTTGTCTTTAAAAAACATCAGAAGAGCTGAGGTAAATATTACCATAGCATTGGGAAATCATGACATTTATTTCTTTACAGGTACACCTCACTATCTTGTTCCTGTAGATATTAGATGTCTGCACGGAAGGCAATGTTTTATTTTGAGAATATTTAGAGGATTTGTTAAGCATAACTTTTCATATTTTGATTTAAAGTCAAAATGTATAATAATATACAGTAATTACAATGCTGTGTTGTTAGATTTTCTTGGATTGCTTCCTCACTTATGCATTCTTTTTCACTTGGAAACCTTGCTCTACATAAATCACTTTTGGTTAGGTAGGAAATCAGGCGATTGTAGTTCACTACTGAAGTAATTTGTAAACAGTGAAGTTATATTTTTCTCTAGCTCTGTAAGTGTAGAACAGTAAAAATTTACTTGTCATATCAAAGTGTAAACTTCAGTATAAACCACATGCTGCATAGTTGTTTCTAACTCTCAACTTCTAGACAATTGCAACTGGAAATTCTGAAATATTGTCAGATTCATCCCTCCATCCCTGTTAGGCAAGTAAGAGGAGGGATCTTCATAACATTTTTGCTTTTATAAATGATTAGTCATTGTCATTCCTTGCAACAATCGCAGAAACAGCATGAAAGGTTTACCTTAAGGTGGGAAGAGAATTTGTTAGATCCTGTGGTGAAATTTAATGTATGTAAATATTTCATATTGACAGGGAAGTTCAAAAGTAAAATACTTTATTTTTAGAAACATTTAGGTGATTAATTGTTTGATATTTAGAAAGAAAAAGAATTTGCCAACAATAGAGTGCTGACACCTTATCGTATCCTTCGCAGGTCACTCTACCAGATGGCGAGAAGCGAGATATCAGCTGCGCAATAGTAATACTGGCTGCAGGTGCCTGGTCTGGAGAAATTGGTAATTTGGTTGGCATCGGGCAAGGCAGCGGAGTCATGGGAATACCCATACCTATTGAACCCCGGTAGGTGGTTGTTCACATGCATAAGTCTCTCCGTAATGGGTTATTGCCATCAGTGCGCCTTACATGGTGCGTTGTATGCATTAATAAAGGTCCCTTCAACCCCAAGCTGCAACCTCTTACACTCCTTTTTATTATATGTCCATTCATATTCTCTCTTCCATCTTATTTTGCACCCTCTCCTTACAATTGTTTCATAGTGCAACTGTGAGGTTTTCCTCCCTTTCAGCGTTGAATGACCTCATATGTCCCAGTTTGGCCCTTGGCCTAAATTTCATATTCCATTCCACATGCACAGGTCATTGTTAAAGTGAAATCCATGTCGTTATGTTATAATTTTATTTTTATCATTGATTTCTTACTTATTTCATCTTATTTACCCTTCCAGTGTGAAAATTGAGCTTCTAGTGTAACATTGTTAGAAAACAAAGCAATAGAAGAGAGGTTAGAGCGAGTATCAAATGAAACGAGTACAAAAATTAGAAATAATGACATTGGAAATGAATTTCACAAAACATTACTAAATTGAGATCTTGTCTTAACACTTTTATTGTATGCAGTATGACATCGTGGTTGTTTGGTTGCATTTTGAAAACTTATTGACAGTGCAGCAATGTGCACGTGCTTGTCACCTTACATTAATCAACTTCCCAAGCTCTTAATGTCCATTCCAGAAAGCGTTACGTTTATTGCATTCATGCTCCTGATGGTCCTGGGTTGGATTGTCCCTTGGTAATCAATCCTGACCACTCATACTTCCGGCGAGAAGGGTTAGGTGGCTTGTACCTTTGTGGGCAGTCACCTACAGAGGCTGAAGAACCACCCATAGATGATTTGGAAGTGGATGAGAATTATTTTCAGAATCGTGTCTGGCCAGCGATTGCTCAGCGAGTTCCAGCATTTGAAAATGCAAAGGTAGGTATTCATGTAGAATAACATATTTTCTTATCAGTGTATATACATTTCTAAATTAATACTGTATGGTATTCATACTGCAAAATTTTATGTGGGCATAACCAACAAAAATGTCAAAAATTTCTATTAACTCAGCCATACTGAATTTTATATTTTAGTCAGAATTACCTGTTGTGCAGTACAGCACTGAATAAGGCTAGGTAATAGGTTTTCTATAAATGATGTAAATATGCAACTTATTAGATGCTTCAGGGGTCTGACTTTCAGAATAACAGACCATAGTATAGCCTTTACTTATTAAAAATATACCACAGCCAACAGAAATCCCAGGAAATTTGTATTGTAACTGAATTGCTCTACACTTAGGGTAAAACCCTTATCAGCAAAAGGCATATGTTTAAAAGTGTAGCGTAGCAAAAAACTATCCTAATAGTGCAGTTGGTAAGCTAAGAAATGGAATATTTTAAGGGGTTGCTGTACCAGTAGGAGAGGTTGTTAAATTATTAAGTTACACAGTGTTGCTTGTTGAGCTTCAGAAGGTAGAATGCAGTGGAAACATGATTTTAAGTGACTATGATTAGTAATTGATTTGTTATCTAAAGGCTGGGAAGTCCATGTTAGACAATATCAGAGTATCGGAAAGTTTTCAGTAAATGAGCAATTTCTACACACAGCAGTGTTGAATTCCAGGTCTCTGATGGTCTTCATTACCACAAAGAGATTAGGGTGGACAAGAAAGTAGCGTTCAAGTTGGGTAACGTAACAACAACTTTTCACTTTCAACAGAATCAAGTACAGTACAAGGTTAGGCTCTCATGGCAATATAGCCCCAGGGTACCCTTTTTGGGAAGAGAAGAGCAATATCATATGATCCTCAGACTTTTTGTAAGAGGGATGTAGCCAGTTCCTTTAGGAGGAGGCATCAGATTTTTGTCAGAATGGTCTGTTGTATCTTGAAGTGATCAAACAACTCAGCCAGTTAGGACGTGTTTGTAATGTATCTTGACATTCCTAAGTCCTCAAGCATAGAAATTTAGTTACCCAAATGCCCAGTTTTGACAACTGGTAGGTGTTTTTTTCCCCACCCTGATTCATGAGACCCCATCTCACCAGAGTTCTTACTTTTTCAATATTTGTAACATGTTGGCCTCAATAAATTGGCTCTTGGATATATAATGCATCTGATAATGAATGCCCCCTCCCCCCCAAAAAATACGAACTTTGCCTCTTGGGAGATTATCCAGAGATACCTCAGAAAATAAGTTGTTCATTGTATGGATTTATAAAATAAGTTGTTCATTGTATGGATATATATCACATAAAATCATTATAAAAGAATTTAGAAGCCAAAGATGACTGGAAACCATAACATTTATATAAAATATTAAAGTTATTACAGTAGTAAGACTTGGTACAGTAATCCTAATGGTTCTAGAAGTCTGTGAATCTCTGGAAAGTATTTGACTAGTTGGCAGACTGACAGTTATGCAGTTAACTACTGGGAACAGAGCACCAACTTACTTGACTCCCCTGACCTTTTTTCTAAAAGTGGAATGACATCTGGGATTCACGTGCAGCACAAAAAGCATACAAAACAGTTGTAGGTTTTTAGAGAAATGTTTTCTTATTGATGCAGTGGGGTAGCAAATTCTCCACACTTATGAGGAGCTTGTTGTCATGCACTGCATATTTCAAGTATTTAGTCGATACGTTTTTATAAAGGTTAAAATCATTTTAACATGATGCAATTCTCTCTCAAACCAGCTGAGGAGTTCATGGGCAGGATACTATGACTACAACACCTTCGACCAGAATGGTATAATTGGACTTCATCCAATGTTTTCCAACCTGTTTCTTGCTGCCGGCTTTAGTGGACATGGTAAGTCTTGTATGGGTCTTATCCACAATTCATGAAAATTTAGCAAAAGGCCAAGTGTTTGGAGCCCTTTGGTTTGCTTCGAAAGACTTGGCAAGCCTCCATGGTCATGATCATTTTCGTCTAACGGAAGTAACCAATTTTTTCCAATGATAATTGTAAGCAAGGGGTTAAACAGATATTCTTCACTTATTCAAAATGTGGTTCCAAGTTCACAGAAAACTGTAGGTCGTGCAAGTGAGTGACTACTGTACCATTTGGATATAAAGTACTATTGTTATTTAAAGTAAAGTAGCAAAGTAGCTCAACAAAACCACTGAGTCACACAGTTTTTAGAGGGCTGTAATTTTAGTTAAAAATAAATATTTTTGTTGAAAACACAGTGCATATACTTCCAGGTATACAGCAAGCTGCAGGCATCGGGCGAGCAGTAATGGAGAGCATTCTTCATGGAGAGTACATGACGATAAATTTGGAACGTTTTGCATTTGAAAGAATTCTCATGAATGAACCTCTTCTTGAACGCTATATTGTGTGAAATTTGAGAAAATGTTTAAAATGAGATTTACACAGGTGGTTACAGATAGCATATTGTTACTGTTAATATTTATATTTAATTTTTTAAAAGAAACTAAATTGCTTTAGTTAAGCTAGTCTTGAATACATTCAGTATTTATAAAGAAATATTGTTGACTTTCCTTCCTTCTTCTTTGTTGACATAGCTATTTTATTCATTGTTTTGATTCCCAGAATTGCTTGAATTACTGGTACCTCCTTTTTTTATAAAGTATTTGTAATGTATGTACAGCTCCCCATAGTTGTTTGAAATTTAATGTACAGACCTTGCTGTAAATAAAATTTTCAGACAGCTTTTGTTTCACAGAATTGTTAGGTTTTACTTTTTGCAAGTCCCTTGGCTGCAGTTACAAATGTAAATTGGTGCTCAGAGGAAATGTATTTCTTACTATCACAGAGCAGCAAAAATAAGTTTTCTATAACTGAAAAACTTATATAACTCATACTAAAGATCTGGGATTCATGTGGCTTTCTATATTATTTCTTGCACAAAATTTTTGATTGATTTGATGAGATAAAGGGAATCGAGGACTACTCAGAGAAACGAGACAAAAGAAAAATGTTAGGGAATTATCAAGAGAGGAAGACAATCCCTTCTGATTGTAAACATTTATTTGCAATTTTTTATTGGACTCTTTTTAGATAAAAATGCTTTACAATGGACATGAGCATTTATTACATGAAAATGAAAAATAACATGTACTATATTACTTTAGTAATACCCCTCTAACAATATTTTTATTAAAAGTCAATCATTCAAAAAAATTTGTTTTTTAATTTAAGATTTAATTCTAACTGCAACCCCAGAATTGTTTACTGCAAATACTATACAGTACTGGTAAAATGATGAAGCAGAAAGATGCAAAAATTAACTGAACATAACCTTTCTAACCAAAGACATTACATCAATGTCGGTTTCAAATTTTTTTCTGAAAAAATTTGTAGCACTCACAAAACCAGTTGAAGCCTTTTCTGGCACAAGATGAAGATACAGAATTACACCAAATGTAGAATGCAATTGATGTCTGCTTCTGTGAAGGAAAATCTGACTAGAACATATACAACGATGAGTTAAGATTATGCGTTGCAATTTGCTTTTATGAAATTTCATGCTACTATTTTGGAATTTCAATACTGTACTCAAATTGTTTAAATAATGTAAAGAAGGTATAAACAAGTTTTTCAAGGTATGTTGCAGTATTTAATCCCTGAAACTCCTAATAAATATCAAAAGTTCATGATACCTTCTGAAAACTAAAATGCTGGTTGTCACACAACGTTATTTAACCCTATTCGTGGTGTTTTAGAAACTAAATGAGCAGAACATTTTAGAATTAACACTAAAGATTTTGCTACCAAACCGATCCACTCAAAATACTTGCAAAAATATACTGACGCTCATTCTTGGTAGCTAAACTTAAAAAAAATATCTTGTGACCATTATTTGCGACTCAATTTTAACTTCAATGAAAATTTGGATACAGACACCACCCTACTTGCAAACGAGTTATGTTCCAGACGGCTGTTTGTGTGCTGAATTGTTTGTAACTTGCTTACTGTACTCTTCATGCCTATTTAAGTACAGTATGATATAAAATCAATACAGTACTGTATTATTTTTCTCCCTAAACCACAATACACTTTACATACAGTACTGTATGTGTAGAATAAACACGCAAAACAAAATCTGAACTTATGGGTGACAAAGGGGAGTACTCTGAGCACAATTTTAGTTTGCAATCATGTCTACTTGTATCAATGTTTGTAAGTTGAATGTTCTTAAGTAGGGTGGTGTCTGTACTGTAACCCTAAATGACAGAAAATTTCTCTCAATTTGTCCCTAAACTTCAGTCTGACTCAGCCTGCAACACATTCCAATAAATTAAATCCCTAATTTTAAGGTTTTCTTCTGAATATTAAAAAAAATAAAAAATCATGACAATATTTTTCTTACAGCACAGAAGTGAAGATTACATACTTTCCCTTACATAAAATAGCTAGCAGAGTGTATAGCAACCAATTCTACAAGTTTGATGAATACCTAATGGAATACAGTATGTTGTAAAAATTATACATACCTGTAGTGCTGTCACTTCAAGAATTTACGATTTCCCCAACCTCAGATTTTCAGATTTGCAACGGCAGGAAGAATGGTCATGTAAATCTCTATTCCTCGCAGGAAAATGTTCTCATTCAGATATTCATTGTGATCATGGAGAAGAATTGGTGTTTTGTTCATGGGGGAAAATCCGAGGGCCGGGATGTTAAGCTAATAAGAAAAGAGAAATCATCAGTTACCAAGTCATAAAATATTTTACTCGGCAATAAACTGATAAAAGAAGGACAGTATTAAAAAAATATATACATACTGTACCTCAAAGTTTATTTTATTAAGGAGCAAGGTAATATTTATAATTATAAAATTCAACCAAACACAAGAACAAATATATGTTACGCAGCTGGGAGGTGGGGAGGACACTGAAGAAACTTTGCCATTACATCTTGACGTTTGGTAACTGAACTCTTTATACTTTGCATTCTCTGCCCTTTTCCTACTTTAATTTCTTTTATTTTATCATTTTCTTAAGAACATTTCATTGTTTAAATAGTATTGTATTCTAATTTAATTTTCAATTATACATATGCCATCATTAACATTTTTGTCAGAAATATTTACAATTCAGATGCCAAATTAGCCCTCTTCACTTTTTTTCTAGAAAATGTTGTACTGAATTCCCATTTGGTCTATTTAAATGGTACTGTATTCTAATTTAATTTTCACTTATACAACTGCCATTACCAATCTTGTCAGAAATTATTTACAATTCAGATGCAAAACAAGCCCTCTTTCTACCTTTTCCTAAGAAATTTTGTACCTGAATTCCCATCTGGTCTAGGTCTTCACCTAAACCACCTTTTAATTTTCTGTTATCTCTGTTGATCTTTATCTGATACTTCCTGAAAGGCTGCTTCTTCTTACTATTATTCAGAAAATTAACCATATTCTCGAGTGAGGTGCAAGAGCTAAAGCAATAGTATGCGCTCAATCCAACATTTGAGTAACAAGAAATACTCACAACTGCAGAATGTAAAAGGAACAAGGTATTTTCATTGCTCACAATTTATGAGTATACAGTGAAGAAAGGGCCATGCTATGGTAGAAAGCCAGACCTTGGAGGAAGTGTAACATTTTAGTCTACTTAGCAGTAAACCCTCCGCAATATGGGTGCTAACTGAACTGGTATACAGTATACCATTTATAAACAAACGCAAAAAAAATAAAATGAGCATTCATAAAAAATATTGAAGAGGTATAGCTTCAAAATTATGAGATTTCCTTCTAAGCTATCTTTTGCATGAGTCATCACATTAGGAAACCTATAATTCCAGCATTTTTTAGTTGCAAGTTAAAAGTTTTCACAGCCACAGTACTAAAAATCTTTTTTTCCTTTATAATAAAATACTTTTTTCAAGCAGTGCCATGGATGCTCATCAAGTTTAACTGCCACTGAGACTAGGAAGGCTAATTCTGTGATTTTGTAAAAAGAAACAGATTTCACATCTCAAGCCTAATAAACAAAAGTCACTGTACAAGAGTACAGTTAATATGCATTTTCAAAACTTGTTGTTCTTAAATGTTGTGTACGTGCAACCAATCACAGTCTGGCATTGCCTTAATTATGGTAAAGTATTTCCCTGCTAATGTCACCAATTCATTACATCAAACTTTCAACTATACTGTATTATTTTACAACCTTGCAAGGTTGGAATGGAACTTAAGGGCATACCATACCCTCTGACACAAAAATATTAATAAAAAATAAGTACACTGTATTTAATATTTCAACTTGATACTTTCAGGGTACAATTATAATATCATTGCCAACTTCATGTAAGCATAAGAATGCGATATGAACATCTGTCCGTCTGTCGTATGACGTCACACACTTATTGCAATCTTATTATTTACCCTAGACTTACTTAATTTTCTATGTAATTTCATTTTCTTAAAATCTCAAATAGATACAGATATACAAGTCGTAAAACGTACGTTGCGCGTGATGTCACGAAAACAGCATTTTCCTTAATGAAATTCCTTCTAGCACTATAATTTTTCACGTTATCAAAAAAAAAATTACACGAGAAAGACACATCCAATATGCGCACACATGACCAGTTTCAAGAAGCTTCTATTATTTTTAGAATTCTGGCAAATATCTGAATCCAAAAGAGTAGTGTTTTGAGTTATATGGCTTTCAAGTTTTCAGTACCATGTCGGAGCAAGGTTTGAGATTTTCAGTGCAGTATACCTAGAATTACAAGAAATTTTGTTGTTCACAGAATTAATATACATTAAAGAATGCTGTGTTATTATCACACACAGCTTTCTTTAACATATATTGATTCTACAGACTACAGATATTCTTGTAATTCTAATACTTACTACAGATTACTGCTGCCAACTCATCTTGATAATGTGTTCAGGTCCACCACTGTCAGCATCCCTCTTCTCTCTCTCTGTCTCTCTCCCCAATTTTTTTCTTTTTGTTCTGCGCTTTTAAATATCTTCATTATTTTTGTTTGTAATTGTGGAAATATAATATCTTACACTGTGTGAGTGTGTGTGTGTGTGTGTGTGTATAAAATGATACTGCACGTCACTATATGTGTGTATGTTATTGTGTAGGCCCATTACTCGTGATATTGGGTCTCACCAATACTCTACAGTAGGCTATATGGCACCTCAAAACACAGGCACACAATG
This sequence comes from Macrobrachium rosenbergii, assembly GCF_040412425.1. Classification (NCBI taxonomy): domain Eukaryota; kingdom Metazoa; phylum Arthropoda; class Malacostraca; order Decapoda; family Palaemonidae; genus Macrobrachium; species Macrobrachium rosenbergii. The sequence continues at coordinate 31,002,765 of NC_089742.1, read as the reverse complement.
TTTTTATGTCAATATTTGTTAGTAAGTTATTTAAACTATTACTGTACATATTTGAATACTGAATAGTGCACCTAATAGATGTAGCTTGCTGCCTAGGATATTCAGGTATTGAATATTGAGTGCATTTTTTATCACTCATGACACCAACAGTGCAGCAGCTTGAATTCGGGAAAAATTGGGAAACACAAGGTTGTTGACTAGGGCTCAAACTCCACTGAGTGAGGGGAGGGCAGGCCCAGCAGAGGGCAGATTTGCAGAGCACCCCAGACATGTCAACTTCCGTGAACATGATCGAGACAGGAACACAGTTTCAGTTATGCCCTGCTACAGTTATGGAATATTCAAAGTACTTTCCCAGGACATATTGACAGATACTGATAAATTTAAATAAGTGTATTTCGTTTGTCCTGCAAATACCCCAAATACCCACAAATATGAAGTAAAATGGCTCGCCCACAAACAGCTTGCCTACCCACAGATTTGTGGGTAAAAACCCACAAAGTGGCAACACTTGTGCACTGCTGTCACTGCTAAAGACTCGGTGGTTGGTGAATGTTGGAGTAGAGAGAGATGCCAGAAAACACTAGATAATCACACAAAATATTATCGAGAAAGGCAAAAATAGTGGTTGCTACTTCGATGGAAGGTATATACTGCATCACGTCCCTTTAAATGGGTTATGATGTTGCACTCTTTTAAAACCAGGGCGGGGGCTACATGCCGCGGACGGTTCAAATATACCTTCCAGACTAAAGTTAGATGGTTATAGAATGTAAATTAGCATAAACCTTAATTCTGATATTTTGAAGGTATATCAGCTATTCAAAGGGTAAGTTAGGGTGGTTTTCCACATCTAAAACATAATATTTACCACTCAAACAATTTTTAATTGTAATATTGATTACTTTTCAGGGCTGTTTTACACTTAAAAGTGATGAAAGAACCATTCTTATTGGGTAAAACAAAAAGCAAGTAGTACAGTACCTACCCCTCTGGAAATATTTGATAATTATTTTTTTTTAAGTCCATTAAAAAAGACTTGGAGTTGACAGTAACTCTTATTCTGGATGACTAAATTTGAAGTTATATATCTCTGACATTTAACAGTGGAATTTAGCCTTACTGTGTCCTTTTGTAAAAAGAATCAGAATCAGTGAGTAGGTTAGTTAGTTATAAATGATTTGTTTAACCAGACCTCTGAACTCTTTTAGGGTTCTTCTCAGTGAGTAGGAACAGTGTAAAATATACCTTTTGAAAAGCCTTTTAGTTTGGCTGGAGCTCAGTTTCCTATCTCACTGACACCATCTACTGATTCCAACAGATCTCTGTTGAAAGTACTTAAGAAAGTGGTGAATTGTATCAGAAACATTCTATTTTTCCAAGTTTGTTTATCCAAGTTAGTTTTATCCACGAAAATATGGCTTTATCTTGATTCAGCAAAATAAAATACCTTGCGAAGAATTATTTTTGTGCACCTACACCAGGCAAGCAGGAATAAGAAAAACCCCACTGCGCAACGGGGGTAAGGCTGAGTGCAATTCCATCAAATGTGATGATTCCCTGACTTTAAAATACAAAAAATAGAATTACCATGTATAAACTTACTTCTCTTAAAAAGAATGCATCAGTACCAGCAGGAAATATTTCTTTTATAAGCTGAATATTTCTGAAAGGGAATGCATATAAAAATGTCAGATTGATTGGCTAAATTTCTATATGAAAAGAGTTCATGAAATGTTAAACTTACTTCTCTTAAAAATCGACTATCAGTCCCGGCAGGAAATATCTCCTTGTCAAGTTGTACGCCCCTGAATAAGAAGGAAAGAATTCTGGATTAACCTACTGTGTAGTTTTTAGAATTTCAGGAAAATTAAAAACTATTTACTACAGCAAAATTCCAAATTTTTGCTTAAAAGGCCATTGATTCCTATACACTCCTATTCCGAATGAAAAAGCCACATCAACTGACACAAATCACCAACTCGACCTGTAACATAATTGTTAACCAATATCAATAAACATTCACTTCCCAGAATCTTGAAGATATCCTTCAGTCATTTAAACCACTTAGAAGCTGAATCCTATGAGAGCAACACAGCAGCATCTTTATTCTATGGAGCAACACAAAAAAAATTTGAGGCCTCATATAGTGAAGGCATCTAGATTCTGTTCTGTAAAGTTGGTGCGACTGGATGCCATTGTACAAAGCAAAGGCATCAAAGATCAATGGGGCTGAAATGGACATATTCAACCTGTTTATTGCAAAGTATGAAGATTTTACAAAGCAAAATGCACGGCTTACTGTGAAAGAGAATAGTATCATGCTGTATGGACTCCGCAAATGATGAAAAACATGAGCACTAAGTGCTAGCAAAACCTAAATATAATCATGCACACATAACACCTAAATTATGAAACAAAATCAAAACATTTACTGCTGTATCTTATCCCAAGTTCCGTAGATGTACTGTAACTGAAGTACAGAGATTAGAAATGGTACATGTTAAGGGAGATTCATAATTATTGCTTTGTAAAATCCCATTTAGGCTGATGCAATATGCATCTTCATGTAACAATCTTTAAAGTAAGGTTCAGAATAGTTCCCTCACACATCAAAAATAACATGTAAAATTTTTTCACCTTTTTGGGAGCTCAACTGAAACCTACTCTCCAAGGAGCAATGTAGTACCTTCATCACTTAATGCCCCAACTACAGTAATACCATAAGGATGCAGCTCTAATCCTGTCACAAAATCACATACTGTAGCTCAGCCGCCTAGCAGATATGGATGATTTTCTGTGATAACTTTTTCAGAGTTGGTGATCATTAGTCAATGCCTTTACTGCTCATTAAAAAATTTTCATTTTTGTTACAACCTGCAAAAAGAAACTACGACTGGCACTGATGATTCTCTAAGTAAAAAAATATCTTGGCTTCAAAGTGGAATGTCAGTCAGACAACCTAGTATAAGAATGAACAGCGCTGAGCAATTCTTAAGATCAGGAATTACAAACAATCTGATGGAAATGCAAAATGTTAATGAGAAAATCATAATGTTAACTGTAATAAACACTTTTAAGATCATTGTTATTACATAGTTAGAGTTATTATATAGTTTGTTATACTGTTTGCTGGTATGTTTAGCTCTTTGTGATTACTTGGTCTATTGCACTGTGGATGGAATTCAAGAGCTTCTAGTTAACAATCAAACATAAGTTCTCTAAAACTAACAAAACTGTACACCCTCAAATGCTTTGCAAACAAGCACCAAATGCAGCACAATACCAAATGTTCAACAAATCAAACCTCTTCAAACATTTGACTTTTAAATTAACCCAATGAAAACTCAATTTACAATTATCACTCCACAGAGAGAATCACCTTCAGGTCCTTCACACTTTTCCTTCAGCCTAACTTCACTGCTTTCCATTTTTTACTTTCCATCCACTTCCTTCAAAAACTTTCCAACTGTTACTCCTCATTCCAAAATAAATTTGGGACAGGTCAAACAACTTTGTAATAATAATAAATGTTATCACAAAAAATGTGAAATTTCTTTTCAAGAGTTTGTTTCGAAGCTGTAATCTCATGTCTTTAATGTTCTTGAGCCCTGTCATGTCTTCTAGAAGTGAGAGGTACCCCCTCTAGAAAGTTATGTTCCTTAATCTCTCAACCTTATTTTTCAGTACAAAGCTTGGATCTTCAACAGATGTGTAAGCATGAAATTGGAGGAAAGGGAACAGAATGGGTGGATGTACATCACAATATATAATTAGGTTGAAGCCCAACAAAATTCCTGTGCCAATAAGAATGTTCATTTCAGCTGGGGATCCTACATGCAAGGATAATGGATGGTATGTACAATTTTTTCCATGTACATGTCCAAATAGCAAACCATTACCATGTTACATACATAACTAGATATGTGATACAACTGATGAATATTAATTTACTTATATGTAATGCAGTACAAATCTAAATGTTAACTTGAAGCTCATAATTTTGTCATATAATAATGATTTTCATACTCTGTCGTCAACGTACAGTATCAATTCTAAAATAATTGGTCAATAATCTTTAAGGACTTCAAAAGAACAAGGTAATAGTGTACACATATAGGAATTTAACACACAAGCACCTCCCAGTTACTCCAAATGATCTGGCATATCATCCACAAGCTGCAATTAGAACAAATCAGCAGCAAAATGCTCGGACCAGAATGAGCATCTTTTGAGGGGAAAAAAAAAAGTCATGCAAATAAGAAAATTGATTAGTAGGCATTATGGACAGCCTCAGAAACTACACAATGAAATAAGAAAAAACTACGAAGCATCCAAACTGAAATCTGACTCCTAGCACATTCTAAATAGTCTCACCTCTCTCAAGTATTTTGAATCAGTAGAGGCTGGAAATATTTCCTTCACTAGTTCAACATCCCTGAAAATAATGAGTGAAACTTCTGGAGGATTCTAACATTTGAATATCATACTTTGTGAGGAATAAAAAAAATTCATATGCATGTCACCTTCACCATCATCTAGCCCAGAACTCATACAAGATATGACATTAAGGCAATTCATTATCTTTCTACCTGACCTTATTTCTTTGTAAGCTGAATACATTCTAGCTTTCAAAGCCCTATCAATAAAAAGCAGATAAACCCCAGAGAATCTATAACTTGAACTCTGTGAATACTATTTACGTGATACAAACATCAAGATGAGAGTGCTTACCCCAGATTTTAATGAGGTGGAATCTATAGGCAATCATAGAACTTGTAATTTGTTGGTCACTTTCCCAAATTTTCCAGCTTATGAATCAAACTAGGCTACATTAGTTTGCATTACTGAATACTGAGCAACACCACATAATTATCTATATCAACATCGTTTTAACAAACAATTTAGTGGGCAACTCTAAAAAACTTTAGAGCCATATTACACATGCTCAAAGCAATAATTAGGACAAGGTTGACTGAGGGCTTCTGCAAAAGACCACAACACCTGGTGAAAATTGTAACTACACAAATTGTTGGTAAGAAGTTAGGACAAACAATTCCAATTTCATGTCCACAAAGACACAATCACATCAGTAACAGAAAAATAGTAAAAGCAATTGTTCACATCTTCTCACCACAATGCCACAACTGTACTCCAAAAGTGCAAGAAATGTTATCAAAGAAGAGTTCCCAATTGTTCTTAGAACAAATATGTGTCCAATATACCTTTTCATAGAGTGTATGTTAATGGTACTTGTTCCCACAGCACATTAATATTAACTGTCTCTGGTATTACCAAAGCACTTATTCTTCATGCTTTTCTGACAGATACATTTTACCTTTCTCACGTCATTTTTACATTTTATATATCTTCCGATCTTTGCTGGTACAGGTATTTCAAAATTTCTAACTGTTGTGTTTTCATGTATTTGACCAAAGAAGCTATGATGATTTCCCTTTTTATTGTAATAATTGCTACCAGGAATGTGCTCAACAAGCAAATATGAAATCAACTTACAACATGAGTTCTGCACAATGTGAAGACTAATTTCGTTGTAAGTTCTGCACAATGTGAAGACTAATTTCAACTAATATTACTAACCGTAATTCATAAAAACATAGAAATACTTACTCCTGCTTACATGCGGCACTGAAGGCATCCCACCAAGGACTCTTCCCATCCTCTACACATGTTGTATTTTGACACATAGCCTGTAAATACACACTTACTCAGTAAGCAAAATCACCCGATTCTTCAATGATCAGCCCTTAAAGATCTTGAAAGATCACAGCAAAATCAAGAAATGAACAAAAATTCTATAAAATATATTTCAAACCACTACCAGAATATCTTATTTGTCCATTTAAAACAAAAACAACAACAAATACTGCAGAGTAATGTTTTATCCCAGTATTTTATGTTCAGGTCAGGAATATCCAACAAAACAATGTTACATTCTTCAACATTATTTTTGTAGTCACCAATAATCCATTATGGTCCAGCTGTTCTGTATAAGCCTTTTGTTTTTTGTAGCTACTATTGCTCCATTTACTATCTTACTTTGAACTGTTTACAATTTTATTATTGTCTCAAATATCAGGCGACTTTATTTGCCCCACATATCATTGCTTATCATTACTTACTGAAAAAATATCCAACTGTGTATTTTCATCTTTTCCCATAAACTATTCTTTCTTCTCAATGACTGCCACACCAAAATTTTTATAGAGTCATCAATGATTGAAAACAAAGGCAAAACTGACCTTCTGCCTGAATTCATATGTAACACCATCTCCGGCCTCCCTGCACCACTTCTTGACCATCTCTTCAAATTCTTTTAGATTAGCTGTAGGAGCAATGCGAACATCAAATCCCACAGAGAGTTCTGAAGGGACCACGTTGAACTGAACACCACCCTACAACAGAAGTTTTTACCTGAATGTACAGTGACATAAATTCAAATTGTAATCTTGAGGGCATCAACAATGTTATTACCACATCAAAGCACAATTATTTCAAGGTATTCAATAAATATTTGTAATGTAACTCGGGTTAAATAAATAAGATCATCTCTCATCAGAAAATGCCAAAACTGCGAGGACAAATGAAAGATATTTGAAAATCCACCAAATAGTTTTATCTAAAGTGAAAATGCATAAACAAACATAAAAAAACCCTAGTGTTCTTGAAACAATCACATTATAAATTTTTCTGTATCCATGATGTACAAAGTGTTGTCACTCGCATAAATCTTAAGTGCTATCCAACATGTGGCAGCAATCTTATTGAACAAGCAACAGAGGCCATTAACTTATTAAACAGTCCTCCACAATATAGAATGTCCATACTGTATATGGAACAAGAAATTTAAAAATGCATGTAAAAAATAAATAACTGTAAAAAGATCCTTTAAAATAAAATTAAAATCTTTCCTAGACTGTACAAGTAATAAGCATAACACCGCTGTAATGTAAAGAAAATTAGACAGCTGGTTGCTTGGAAGTGTAACAATATGGCACCTCAAGAAATGAGACATGCTAATTCTAGAGCAATAGTCACTAAAGACAATATTAAAAATTCTCTTTTGAAACTGACGTGATATCTTCTGAGGAAGGTCTAGACTAAAACTGCCACTTTGTAATCAATAACAAAATCCTAAGAAGTTCCATTTCATCTACACAGGCAAAACCATCTGAAACCTGTAGCATCAATATCAAATATCACTTGATACTTCACCTTACAAACAATACCTTGTTTTTTGGTGTGCTGTTTTGTGCTGTGAACAGGAATGCAAAAAATCCATAGCCAGAGTGCAATGAAAAGATCATGTTATGAATGAGAAGTGGTGAAGAAATGTAATGTCCAGAAACTGGAAAATAGGCCAAGATCTCAAAGGCTGAGATGGTTTGGACACGTAATGAGAAAATGAGGAAAAATGAGGGACAGTTAGATAAAAGGCAACTGATACAAAATTAGCACAACAAAGACCTGTACAAAGGCTATGAAAATAGCTGTAAAATCAGTGATAAAGACCTAGAGACTATGGGAATTTTGACAAAACACACAAAAGACAATGGGGAGAACTCATTTTATATCTAACCCCTACTACTGACAACTAAAAACAACACTATTCTGTTCAAAGGCAGATACCATGAGTCTAGGCTTGCTAAAAATGCAGTCAACAACTCTCTACTGTTAGTCACTTAATGATCAGTATTAATGTTGATTAAAAAAAGATAATCTCTGCTCACTCTTGTCTGCCAACAACCAATTACTCCACGAAGTAAAGTTAAAATGGTCTTGTGCAAGACTTACAATTATCCATTTAATATACTGTGCTGGAATTCCATACTCACAAACTAAAATGATTACCACAAATCATTACAATAAAAAAGCATGTCAGTATAATTGCCCTGATCACTATAAGTGAGCGAAAATCCAAAACTGACATTCACATACCAAACTAGAGAAAATGTGCAATGGAATTCAGTTACGAAGTCTCATGATATTATTATTATTATTATTATTATTATTATTATTATTATTATTATTATTATTCAGATGAACAAGCAGGCTGTTCTTAGCAATTCTACTCATCTTTTAGATGGATGGTGCAACTGCTAGAATAAGTTATCATCAATCTTAAATGTGCTTGTTATAGCTGGCAATTAAAAATACTGTGCAGGTAATTGCAAAACATCTTTTTATATAAATAGTTTTCCTACGTCAAAACCTGTTTTCTTGACAAGAAAGCTTTCAGATTAAAGGTTGTAAGAAATGCACAGTTAGAAAAAATATTTCTTGCACTCAAACAGATAACTAAAAATTCAGTCTTCACACTCTTACTTGTAGCATAGTAAGGTTCACAGTAGTGACGTCTCCAAGCCTAAGGCTCTTATTTGCACTGAGAAGCTTCTTTTGCTCTTCCCGATATGCCATAAATGAATTAATCACTTTCCGCAACTTCTCTCCCGAGTTGTTGGGCAAGAACTGTGAGCCGTGGCCAGGTTGACCCGGACATCGTACAAATATCCCTTGAAAGAAATTTGTAAACAAGTTTATCACCATGCAGTCTCTCAACATGTATCTGCCGGTTTAGAAATTTTAATTACCATGCTAACAAATAAACCTTATAACATAATGCATTAGAATATACCCCATATTAAAATTATGATTTCTCTTATTAAAATGAACAAAGGAAGCGAACTGTATCGCAAGCAAAGTTCTTTGCAACATCCCTTTCACCTGCCGTTGCACTCATTTCTGCCTTTTTCATTCCATTCATTTCCTTTAGTCTCTTCTTAATTAGCTGCCCAACTTCCTTTAACTCTATCTTACTTATCCTTTAAGAAAACACTTTTTGCACCAGCCCTATAAGAGGAGACTCAGTCGTCCGGATAAATCATTTCCATATAAAATAAAAAAACTTACAATTCTGCTTCTGTGAGAAAAAGCAGTTTTATTTACCTTTAGTTTGTAATCATCTTTCAAAGTAAATCTAAGAACTAAACTGCCAGGTAGGAATATGGACAAAATTATATACTGTATTAATGCTGGAAAGCTTTTAGCAACGTTGTTACCTGCACCATTTACATTAACGGAGTAGATCATGTTGAAATCCTTCAACAGCATTAACATAGTAAAAGCTACTTAAAATTAAGCTTTTTCAGGATATGAAGCACTATCAGTGTAAACTATTTTCAACACAGTACAAAAATTGTAAAACAATGTTGTACTTTTAAATCAAAATGTCTCACTGTCATTTCTATCATCCACATACATGAAATTAATTAATCAACTAGTGTTCAGTAATTTAAACTGATAATTACTAGTATTAAAAAGGAAATGTACATAAACATTTAATACTCTGTATAATGAACTATCTTTTTGGATCTGCCTTCTGTCAATAACATTTAAAAATACAAAAAATGCAAAATCTTAGAAACAATGCAGGGAAAAAATTTCAAACCATGGCTACAGCCACTACATAAAAGCAGTCAAGCAGATAACAAGCATGTCATTATGTACAATCTCTCTAGAGATAATGGCTTTAACTTTACATTAAAAATATTTCTAGTACACGTGAGGCATTCAAAGAGCAAAAACTAAATACCTACACCATGGTGTTCTTTCTCCATAGAAGATGGTAAATTTCTCCGTGGGATTTGCGTAGCCTTCGTCGAGGCCAAAGCCAACATTCAGTTTCTTGAAAACTGGAGTCTTGACAAATTCTCCCATGCCGTCAGCACCGCCTACTTCCTCCTCTTTAAAACAATGTATCATTTGAATCATTCATTACTAAATGTTGAAAGTTCCACAAGTATTTCAGTAAAATTCATGACTATATTAAAGTTAAGAATAAAAACATTTCAATGCCCGAATAAAGTCATCATATCAAGAAAATGATGTGAGCTGTCTGACTACTACACAAATTTAAAGCCACATACAAATGCTTGACATGCTGTAGAACACATAAATGACTGAAATAAAATCCTTAGATGTTTCTGTGACAGCCAAGACATATGCAAAATGTTTGCTATAACAAGCCATAACATACTGTGAAGCAATTATTTTTTTATTATATCATCTGCTTCAACCCTAAGCATTGCTCTGGGCATCACACATGCCACACAAAGAGCTTGCATATTCATGAAAAAGTTGTGGTTCCATAAAATCTTCAGATAATATAGTAAAGAAAATGCACATGAATTAGAACATACTTCGAATAAATCTTCTCACACTTAAAACCACAAAATCAAACATACCTGGAACAAAAGATAAGTGAATTGTTCGGAGGAATTTGGCTCCAGTTTTACGAAGGCGCTTCAGAGCTTCCAGGTACTGGATGCCCACACACTTCATGTCTTGTGTGCCACGTCCATATATGTCCCCATTCTCATCCTTATGGGCACTAAAAGGTTCATATTTCCAATGTTCCTGTAACAACAAAGATTTTTCAGCATTAAAAACAAAGGAATTAGCATCTCCAGAGTGAATAATGTATACCATACAAGGGAAATAAGAGAAATTACTTTACTGTTAAGTGTATATATATACTGTACACATATATATATATATACTGTATATAAACTCTTTCCAGAGGTGGCAAACCTGATGTTTCCACTGCATATGGCCGTTTATTTAAGTAATCTATAAGCCAAAGAGAATCAATTTAGACCAAAAATAATATGAATGCTCATGTTAGAGGCCCAAGATGAACAACATTCACATGAATAAACTTTTCAAAGACCATAATATGGAATCAATCCCAAAACTCTTAGTCTTGTACTCATGAGTTTCAAGTTCATAAGACAATTTACGATTCAAACTTTTACCTCTCTTCATCATGTTAAAGGATTTGCTGAAGTATTCCCATGCATAGCCCTCATGAACTTACAAAATCATGTTAGTAGTGTGTAGCTTTTAAATCTTCTGCCATCCATATAAATAATTATGGTTATTAACCTTTGTTTATAAGACAACATATATTGAGAAAGCTCTTTTCTTTTGCCAAATGGAAGATAGAGGAGTAAGTATTATACTTGCTACTGTCATTTTGGTAAAATTTGTTTTTAATTTCAGTAAAGACTATTGTTGTAATACTGGACTGTTTTTTGAAACCCCATTACTTTGCATACATTGGTTTTATGCAAATGCTGATATTTCCAGAGCTTCAAAATTGTTCTACATATTTAACTTTCATAGTGGACCGGAATGATATACAGTACATTATTATTTAATTTTACTTTACTCGCAAATATGAATAATAAGAGTAAAAATCATAAAGAGTTATTTTGGGTAAGAATCAGAGAGCATTATTTTGAGCATTTTCAAATCACAATTACCAAATACAAGACTGAATATGTGTACACTTAATTTTTATTTTTTGTCCTTTAAAAACACAATTCTGAGTGACAACTGACCCTCCATGAAATTGCAAAGAAGTAAATTCCCTATCAAGTAAGGACCTCTCTTCACAGAAACAGATATATCTATATACTGCATATATCTGAAAGATATATACAGTAAAGACCCCACTTACTGGAAAAACTGGCACAACATCAGTGTGAGAATTAAGAAGGATGGACGGGAGAGATGGATCTTTTCCTGGAATGGTCATCAACACAATGGGCTTGCCTGGAATGCATTCAATTACTTGGAATTCAGCTCCAAGTTCTTCAGCCTGACCTTGCAAGTACTTGGTACAAGATGCTGTTTTAAATCAAAAACAGAAAATATGGTTACCAGATGCTGCTCTTTAAGGCAAGTTATTATATTTATGATGACTAAAATGTCAATGGCTCTTATAAAATAGCTGTACAATAATTTTTATCTATAAATAAACCTTTTAATTTACTAATGGCATACTGCTTCATAAATGCAGTTAAATGACCACTGAGGACACCTGAGAGTAAAACATAACTCAAAACCATTAGTATGCATGAAAAACTTTAACAATCTTAAGCAAAGAAAGCACAACATATGCAATCCAAAGTGGATACAACACACATCCTTGGAGAAAAATTAATTTGGGTGACTGCAGAGTTTTCCTTAATGAATACTCTGAGAAATTTGAAAAACGAGATATTCAATAGTTTACGTGCAAATCTGACATAACAAATCTGCTGCAATACTTCGCAGGGATAAGGAATCCTGCCTGTCTTGTCGTAAATCGGTTCTGTTGGTATTTTTAACGTACTTTGACCAAAAAAACGAACACTCAGCAAGCTGAAGTTGCCCTACGGCCAGTGTAGCAGTTGCCTGATTCCAGTTTTGTTGTATTCACAAGACTGAAATATATTATTAACCTCTTCAATACTACAGTAATAATATAGATTCCAATCTATTTTTGTTGTATTCACAAGACATGATGATTTGAAAATATTATTAACTCCTTCATATACTACAGTAATAATATAGATAAATATGTAAAACACTCTAGTATTTTATGTTGAAAGCAATTAATCATATGAAATATTTTTCAATTACTGTGAACCCCTGAGTCAGCTACAACGTTTGCATCAAGGTCCATTGTAAATCTGGCAATAGAAAAAACTCTGAGAGGCCCCTCTTCCCTTGAGGTCCAGGGCGCATGCTTATTTTGCTTAATAGTTTATCCATATCTGCACGCATTACAGGCCTAGGCCTAAGCTACTTGCCTAAGCACAGCCTATGCCAGGTAAACCAAGGGATTCTCGCACCTTAAAAGAATGTTTTTCATACCTATCCTATGGCCATAATAGGGTTCAACTGCCCTATTACAGGTCCACCCTACGCTACAGTTACTGCAAATACCCTAAACTGAATGGACGGTTATGACGGCGTATAGTAATGACAACCAATAACCCTAACGTGTTTAAAATGCTACAAAAAATGATGTCGACCAAGCCTGCACTAAAAATAAAATACAGGCAATCCTGCGATTAAAATAAGCACTAAGTTTATTCTCACCATAATCAGGATTTGGCTGCACGGTCTTAATTCTGATGTAATTTCTAAAATTCGTTACGGACGGGTGCTCTTGAGCCATGATCGCAGCCTGTTATCAGGAAAGTCCTCAGCGACAGTGTGGCGGTACTTCGAGAGCTGTCAGTGCCGGCAAGGAACAACAAATAATCAGTCAACAAAGGACTATCAGATGTCGAGGCAAGCGTCACACTGCAACTACCAAAAATAATAGCACGGAATTACGTTCAATTGCTGTATTGGGGGAAGGGGGAGCGGTACTTTGGACTGTTCGGTAGGCTGTAAAAACTTCCAAAACTCAATTCATCATAATTTTTGCATGATTATATTGTTTTCAATCATAAATTTTTTATATTACTATATTATTAAAATATAATTAGATAAACTAACTAATATATGTTATTCAGCTTCGTATGAAAATAAAAGAAAGCAACACAAAATTCGTATCGACAAAAACCTGTAAATATTCCAAACAAACTTGGGAATGACATTTACCGGAGAGTGGAATTCCGCAGTTCCGATGCACGATTAAACTGACCTTCAGAAGTCAGTTGCACTGGTCTCCAGAATTCAGATAATTAACCAGTATTGGCATTGCTTCTTTTGCATTGCATACATTCCACGGAGCACGACAGGATCTTTAATTTACATCGCTTAAATGAGAGCCACGCGCCTTATTAAGCAACCTCTTCCCTGATAAGCTTGAAATTACCGCAGCTCTTCTCTCTCTCTCTCTCTCTCTCTCTCTCTCTCTCTCTTCTCTCTCTCTCTCTCCCCGACCGTGGCAAAGATTCAGAATGCAACAGGGAAAAAAAGTAAGACTAAAATTAAGGCTGCTTCGTGACTCAGTGTTGACTTTATTTTGTTTCCGTAGCGAATGATTAACATTCAGGCCACGTAGCAGCTGAACTACTTGAATTCTGGTCGATGCTGTAAAGACTAAAGACTAGCTAATTATAATGAAAGATACACTGAAAGATAAACAAGTGCGTAAAGAAGATAATGATGATGATGAAAGTTAGAATCAGGAGTCAGAAGAAGAAGAAGAAGAAGAAGAGAGAGAGAGAGAGAGAGAGAGGAGAGAGAGAGAGAGAGAGAGAGAGAGAGAGAGAGAGAGAGAGAGAGATGGCGCACAAGACCCATTTTTTAGAAATGAGGAATATGCAAGTAGAGAAGCCAAACCCAGTGTCATGGGCAGAAGTACTAAGAACCCCATAATAGACAACATGAGAGGTTAAATACCTAGGGAGAGGACAGTAGAGAGAAAAGAGGATAAGACAAAAACAAATGTAAGAAGACAAGAAGAAGTATAAAGAAAAAGACTATACACGAACTGTAGAATATACTATTAAATATTAGGGCATAAAGTCAAAAATTAGAATCCTTAAAAGAAATAATCGAAAAGGTGGACCCAGTAATAGTGTGCTTAATAGAAACTCACCTACATGAAAATGAGTATGTGGAAATAACTGGCTACAAAGTATTTTCATAACAATAGAAAGGAAGATGGAGGAGGAGTCATAACAGGCATTTAAAATGAGCTGGCAAGTGTCACAGTCCAAAACCAAAGGAGAAACATATCTCACGAATCCATCTGGGTCAGCATTAACAATGGCACAAACAAGATAAGACTAGGCGTAATATATGCCCCTCAGGAAAGTAAGTACAAAATTGACCATTGAAAAGTATGTACCTCAATAGAAGAAGAAATAAATAAAGCAGAAGAAAAACAGTGAAAAGTCATGATCCTTGGGACTTTAACTGCAAAACAGGGAAAATCATCTCTAACAATAAGGAGGAAGTAACAAAAGGAGGAAAAGAATTGCTGAAACTTATTAGACAAAAATAAACTTATGGTGATAAATAATCAGAAATTGCAAAGGAACATGGACAAGAATACAAAAACACAAAAAGTCTATTATAGATTATGTAATGATAAAAGAAGAAGATGAAGAAGGAACAGTGATAATGAAATAGACGAAACCAAAGAAATGACTCTCACAGAATATCATCTGAACTGAGTACACCTGACCACTGTGCTGTGAGAGTGGTCATGAACTGAGAATAGTGTGTGAGAGAAGCAGAAATGAAAAAAAATACAGAGTAGAGATATAAGAAAGCTGAAAGGTTACAGAGACAGACAAGCCTTGTAGACATAGCAAGAGAAAAAGGTGACGTAAAAGAAGTACACCAACTGGCAAACAGAACTAGACAAAATATAAGGCAATTAAAAGATGCAAAGAGAAAAGGAAAGAAAAAACAAAAGTATTAAGAGACCTAATGAGGGGCCAGAAGGAGATCAAAAGAGAGGACAAAAAGTCTAGAAGTACAGAAGAGAAGAGGCTATGGCAAGTACAGGAGAGATTAATAAGTGAATATATTATTAGAGAAAAAAGGAAGGAAGATGGAATATTACAAAGATTTGTTCATATTAGACAGACCTGAAGATAAAGTAGGGAAACTGGCAGAAGAAATTAATATTCAGTACCAGAAATGGATGTCCCTATCGGGACGAGAAAAACGGAAAAAATCCAAAGGTCAAGTATTCAAGAAGTAGAAAGAGCAGTAAGCAAGCTGAAGAATAAATATACCTCCCGGACAGTCAAGTTGAATAAATAACATAATGATAAAAGTATGGGGGACAGAAATGACCGAAAGCCTGGCACTCTTTAATTGGGCAAAATAGAAGAGGGGTTAAACACTCCTGACGAATGGGAGAAAATGGAAATACTATCACTTCACAAAAAAGGAAGCAAATTAGAATTAGAAAAACAAGAGAGGAATATTTATCACGAGTAACATAAGTAAGGTATTTGAAAAAGTGAGGATGGAATTAACAAACGAAATAATAAATCAAAAGATAAGTTGATTCCAATGTGGGTGGGCATAGAAGGAAGATCCACAGTTGATCACCTCCAACCCTGAACGCAGTGATTGACACAACACAGTGCTTGGGGCCCTGACGTACATATGGTTTGAGATGCGTATAAATGTTTTTGACAAACTAGATCTGAAGGACTGCATTAAAGAGATTGGGAAATGATAGGATGGAAAGATGCCATTGTTGATATGAAGATGAATGAGAACGGCAAAGAAGTCATAAGATGCTTCTGCGGAGAAACAGGCGCTATCGAAATACAGAAAATGTAAGACAGGGTACAATTTACGGCCCAGAGCTATGCAGCATAGCAACAGACAAAGTGAATGAAATAAGCGGTAAAGAACATAACAATCATAAGGAATATAGAAATAGAGTCCCTAATATTTGTTGATGATATAATGTCCCTCACCAGCAGGAAAGAAGGTATAGAAATGGCACTGGCAACTGCTGTAGCCTGGAGCAACTGAAAAAGTTCACATTTAACACTAAGCAAGCAAGTCAGCAGTGCTGATAATAGATAGAAGGACAAAGGCCAGACAGTCCATATAAGAACAGAATTAAAAACGCCCAATTAGTAGTGTAAGCGAATATAAATACCTAGGAGAGGGTACACTAAATGGTTCACAAGAAACAAGTATTAAATCGAGAAAAACAAAAAGTAGAGTACCTACTAAGAGAAATAAGAAAATATGGAGATGTAAAGAAAGTAGGAAATATGGCATTAGAAGTAAGGAAAAGATCTCTGAAACAGTGGTGGTCCCAACATTATTTGCCAACA
Organism: Macrobrachium rosenbergii; assembly: GCF_040412425.1. Lineage (NCBI taxonomy): Eukaryota > Metazoa > Arthropoda > Malacostraca > Decapoda > Palaemonidae > Macrobrachium > Macrobrachium rosenbergii. Next base: position 30,986,140 of record NC_089742.1, on the reverse strand, counting down.
TAGAGAGACCTGGAGCAACTTAACAGAAAACGAGTCAAACGCTCTAGAGCAAATGCAATACAGGATCCTCCTGAGGAATGTGGCGAACAGCCAAAGGGCACGCCCTACTGGGGAAATTTAGCGGAGTCCGGCATATGGCCAGCTGCCCATAGAATTGAATACAAGAAAATAATGCTATTCCACAATATTATAAATTCAGACAAGAAAAGGCTAACAAAGAAATAGTAGAAGACCAGTTAAGAGCTCTCATGGGCTGTGCTGACAAAAGGCATAGAAAGATAGGTAAAAGTACAATATAGATATAAATGGAATGGAAAATATGCCAAAAAGAACTGAAACAGGAAATCAAGAGAAGAATAACGCAAGATAAGAAAAGAAGAAGAGAAAAGAAAGAAAATGGAGATGAGATTCAGATCACTTTGAAGAAAATAGATCTAGTGGGAACTAGAAACAAAGGATGCATGCTTAATAATGAAAACCAGGCTGAATATGTTGGACCTGAAAGCTAACTACGGGGAAGATATAAGGATGAGCTCTGTGATAACTGCAGAATAGAGGAGGACAGCACAGAACATTTGTTCAGGTGTAAAACCTACAAAAATAGAAAACTTAACATTAGAGACTCTGAAAGCCCTGGAACAGAAAAAACTAGTGGAATATATAGGAATAGCCATAAAATAAAGGACGTCACCAACCCAGAAAACAACGGCACCAGTTAAAAAGTAATAGTAACGTAAAAAGGAGGAGTAATAAAAGTAAATAAATTGAAATATTGAACATCTGGGAGGTTAAGGGGTAGTGTAAATTAAATGAAAAACTGTTAAATAATATATATAATGTAAAGTAAAAATAAAACTGATAAATTTATTGATATATATATATATATATATATATATATATATATATATATATATATATATATATATATATATATATATATGTAAAGTAAAATAAAAGTGTGTAAAATTGTATTCAAGGGAATAAGGCTTGCACCTCATGAGAATCGTGTAGTGTGCCCAACTGTGTTTGTGGAGTGAGCGCTAGGAACAGGAACCAGGAACTTGGCAGTATTTTTCCAGGTCTCCTTCCTATCATTAGGATATACACAGTTGACCATTTAAATAACTAAAAAAGTTAAGTTAGTATATTACTGAATAAAGAGAACTTAACTGAAAAATCCTGAAATTACTTTACAAAAAATTAAATGACAATTTTAAAATAACCACCTATGCTGTCATTTCTCTCTGATGTCGTCTTGTGAGGAAATAATAGATATATTTGCATTTCCGTTTCCTTTCAAAATTAGTAGCCCTTTCTTTCTTCCTAATTTTAATCAGATGTTGATTTATAATATTGCTCTTGGAGAGTAGGATTACATTCAATAAAAGATTTTATTAAAGTTTCACACTACCCAAAAAAAACTGTCTGCAGATAATAAAACCAAATAAAACCGAAAGTTCTCTTCTCAACCTAAGGAATGGTTCATTCCAGTCTCTCTCTCTCTCTCTCTCTCTCTCTCTCTCGTGTACTTCTGTAAGCCTGTCCATGAGAGCAAATTCAAATCTCTATAGATCTAATGATGTGAAAACTGACAGGTATAAAAGATTTCACCTGACGAAAGTATGCGACTGGAGACAAGGATGTACGATAACGTGGGATTTTCTGCACCTGTTTCCAATGAATCTGGGCAATGGGGTTATGGACGTATGGCCTGTCCAGTTGCAGTGAGTGAAACAAGAGGATGATGCGAACGGCGCCTTCAATGGCAGCATTCTATTCGCGTCTTACTTCAAGCAGACAGAAGCTCTTCAACGGCTCTCTCGCTTTCGCAAATGCGAAAATCTCGGGGGAAAACGTACGAAACATTACCGCCGGGTGTTTCCACTGTTTTGGAAAGCAACAACTTGAAAATGGTCTCCGAATGGACAGAAAATATCGTTTCTCTCAGAGAATATCCAAGAGTTTGCTCCATAGATCGTCAGTTCAGCTTAAGAAATGCGACAACATCCCTAGGAAATGCGACGTCCTCATTGTAGGCGGAGGTGCTATGGGGTCTTCCATCGCTTACCACCTGAAGAAGGAGGCGGGAGACAAAGTCAATGTTGTGGTCGTTGAGGCTGATAATACGGTGGGTTGGTTTGGTGTACATAACTTGTGCTCATATCGTGAACAGTAATGTAGTATGGTTATATTGTATATATACACATATATAATTTATAACGGAAAAAAAGATTTTTCATAAGTCTAGAGGTCAGATGATTGACCCCCCTGTGAGCTCTGTGAAATGTCAATCTAATGAATTTTAACATTCGATTGTGGAATAACGAATTATTTCTTAATGAAAAATATGCGAACAATTATTTGTTGTGAATAATATATATATATATATATATATATATATATATATATATATATATATATATATATATATATATATATATATATATATATATATATATATATAATTGTGTGTGGTCTTGGACAAGGGTGCTGTCACTGACTGTCATGACTGTTTTTTTATGAGCTGACGCCACACACTCACACACACACACACACAATGCTGACAGCACTGACACATTCGCTATATTGCAAGTCGTCCAATCAACTAACTGATGAGATAATTGCCTCTCCTAGAGTCCTAAGTCAATGGAATCTTTTCAATCTTTTACTTTGATAGCCATAATACCCTCAAATAAGAATCCACAGGGATTCATTTTCCAAAATTTAACTTTGAAAAAAATCTACAGTAGACCCAAGCAAGATTCTTTCTTACAGTACAAAAGAGCCTCGACGGTGCTGTCTATGGGATGCATCCGACAACAGTTCACCGTGCCCGAAAACATCTACCTTTCTTTATGGGAGACAGTTCTTGAAGGAAGCCCACCACTTACTCCGAGTCCCAGAATTCGATCCTCCTGACGTGCAATTCCGCCCTTCTGGTTACCTGATGCTGGTGACGGAGGCTGGTTACGACCAGCTGATGGAGAATTATAAGATTCAGGTGTATGTTGAGATTTTTCATTTTAGCTGAACAATGGGTTCTGAAACGTGTCTGGTATTTAATCAGTGACATAGAAGTGTTTAATTATTTATTTATTTATATATTCATTTTTGTAATCAGTTAATCTGCTTCATGAAATGAAACCAGGTGAAGGATTAGAATCGACCAGGAAGTCAGCTCTCATTTCCTGAGAGAGGGATGTGTTTGAAAGACAGAAACTCAAATCAAGATACGCTGTGACTGTTGATCTGAATGTAGACTTAATGCCCAATAGTATGAAAAGGTTACAAAATTAGTACCTTGGCAAACTAGACCATTTTGTGACCAACAGTTCAAAGGCATGTGACTAACGCGTAGAGCAAGGAAACTTGGCGAGTTCTTATTTCCCTAATTTCCTATAAAATTTAGGCTTTAGAAATATAGGCCTATGTAAATATTTTGTATACCCGTGAATAACGATGTAACTTGCCCCCTCAACAAAAACGATGAGAACACATCCCCAAACTATTATAGTCCAAGACGCAGTGAAAGTAGGTAGCCTGGATTTGGACCCGTGAGTGTATCGAGGTAGACGCAATATAAAAGAAATGGATGCTTTTCGGACAATCTATTGGCCCCACTAGTCAGTCAAGCTGCGCCCTCTCTTGTGTGTCTGAGCTGATATTTCTTGAAGAACGATGACCTTCAGTTTTTTTTTTTTCTTTGTATACAGAGTCCTTGGTTCGATTTAGTCACCAGAAGAAATAAGACTAGGTTACCTGACAGTACTTTCCCAGACACAAACACGAAGTCACGTTGAGGTCAAATCCTTGACTAGCTCAAATGTCGATTATCTCTCTTCTTTTTTTTTTTTCAGAATCACAGATAATTTTAGATATAAGACTTAATAATGTGTCATTTGTGAAGGATGCTATGTCTACACTAAACGTTTGGTGTGGTTTTAGCGATGCCGGAGCCAAGCTGAAAATGATGACGCAATCGCAGCTGAAAAGGGAGTATCCGTATATGGTGACTGACGACATTGCCTTGGCTGTTGTGGGCATCGAAAACGAAGGATGGTGAGTGTAAATTTTGAAGAGGAAACTGTCTATATTATAGTATATGCAGAATTCATTCAGTAATACGCCATATTCTTTTATACTCTAAAGTCAGTGGTCTGGTTAAACAAAGATATACTTTTTTTTAGACGTAAATGGAATCTAGATTTAGTGCAGACCATAAAATATAGGTCCACTTTGCAGATCACTTTTGTTGACCTACTCATGCGCATAACTGACTCATTTTCCTTGATATTCATCAAAGTTAGATACCATTATAATGAGTTTAATTCTTTCAAACTCGCCTAAAACAATTAGGTTTGATCCTTGGACTTTATTAATGGGGTTTCGACGTAAAGCAACGTCCCTTGGCGCAGTCTACGTCCACGGGAAAGTCATGGCCATTAATGACAGGTTCAACGAGCCTGCGCAGAATCTTAACGTAGTTCAGGTGAGTTTTACCATTTTCTACTCCTCGCATTTTCTTCTATACTGATGTGATTTTATTGAGGGCCGTCGCCCATGTTAAAAGTTTGTCTTTCCATGTTCCTGTTGGAAGACTTTCGCCAACAGTTATTTCCTCTTACTGAAGGCTTCTTTTGCCAATACTATCTTCAATCTGCCTTTGCAATTTGCGTAGACATTTTTACTACAATAACAAGATATGGTTTTGAAACCTTTTCTTCGTACAGCGAATTCTCTGCCTGATAAATTTCAATCTCTATTAGAGCTAAGTTGCGTGCCCTAGACCTTAGTCCTACTATTGAAATGTTCGTGAGTTTTTTACTATTTAGACCATCGAATGATTACTCAGGTTGCTACGCCAGAGGGAGAGACACACGACATAGAGTTCTCCACCATCGTTATGGCGGCCGGAACCTGGTCTGGGGAAGTGAGCAAATTGGCGGGGGTCGGAACAGGTGATGGAGTCCTGGCGACGCCATTGCCAGTGGAGCCGAGGTGGGGCAGATTTTTGGGTTTGGTTTGGTCTAAAAACTCTATTCCTTTTGTGACCGAAAAAGATATATATATATATATATATATATATATATATATATATATATATATACATATATTTATATATATATATATACTGTATATATTTATATATTTTTTAATATTATGATGAATGAGAAAAGAAATGTTCTCCTACTGGTAAGATGAAAAACCCCAAGGTTTCTTTAATGATAAAGTGGAAAATGTTAGGTTTTCCCAGTGAGAAAGATAAATAGACCCATAGTTTCTCTGATGACAAGGGGAATGAATAGGTATTCACGGTGATATGAGGAAAAGATTGGTTTTCCCGACGAAAAAGGAAAACGCCAGTTCCCACGATAAACAAGGAACAACAACTTGACGAAAAGCAAGAATTATATAATACGCAGATTATCGTAAACTGTTTAAACTAATTTAATCTGTTGAACTACTCATATACAAAAGGTCTGTCCAGTATATAATGTAAATAAACGTTATTTTTGTTGAGTTACTGTCTGAATAAAATTGTCCTGAGTTATTTTCTGAGAAAATATTGGCGGGAATCTGTCTAGACCAATTCCCTAAGGAGACTCTTACCTCGCTTTCAGGAAACGATACGTATACTGCGCCCACGTTCCCGAGGGTCCCGTTGAGAACTGCCCCATCCTCTGTGACTACACGGGAGCTCACTTCCGCCCCGACGTCCTCCCGAAGGTATACCTCTGCATCAGGAATCCCAGCGCTGAGCAGGAACCGCCCACTGAGGACCTGGAGGTGGACCATGATTACTTCGACAGTATAATCTGGCCGCAGCTCGCTAACAGAATCCCGGCTTTTGAAAATCTCAAAGTAAGCAGCAGGAGGTAGAACTTAGCAGGTAGCAAGGGAAATTGAAGTAAGTGGGAGTCAAAACTCAGCAGGTGGTTAGGGCAATCACAAAGTAGGAGCCAGAACTCAGCAGGTAGTGAGGGCAATCACAAAGTAGGACACAAAACTCAGCAGGTAGTTACGGCACTCACAGAGCAGGAGCCAAAACTCAGCAGGTAGTGAGGGCAATCACAAAGTAGGACACAAAACTCAGCAGGCAGTTACGGCACTCACAGAGCAGGAGCCAAAACTCAGCAGGTGGTTAGGGCAATCACAAAGTAGGAGCCAGAACTCAGCAGGTAGTTAGGGCAATCACAAAGTAGGAGCCAAAACTCAGCAGGTAGTGAGGGCAATCACAAAGGGCAAAATCAGCAGGCAAAGTAGGAGGGCAGGAGCCAAAACTCAGCAGGTGGTTAGGGCAAACATGGCAAACTCAACAGGTAGGAGCCAAAACTCAGCAGGTGGTTAGGGCAATCACAAAGTAGGAGCCAAAACTCAACAGGTAGTTAGGGCAATCATAAATAGGAGCCAAAACTCAGCAGGTGGTTAGGGCAATCGTAAAGTAGGAGCCAAACTCAGCAGGTAGTTAGGGCAATCACAAAGTAGGAGCCAAAACTCACCAGTTAGTTAGGGCAATCATAAATTAGGAGCCAAAACCTCAGCAGGTGGTCAGGGCAATCACAAAGTAGGAGCCAAACTCAGCAGGTAGTTAGGGCAATCATAAGGTACAAGCCAAGATTCAGAAGGTAGTTAGGACAACCATAAAGTACGAGCCAAAACTCAGCCGGTAATTGGGGGAATCTTAATGTCGGTAAGGGCTAGACCTCAACAGGTATTTAGGAAAATCTAAATCAAGCAGGAAGAGGCAGAGCTCAGCAGGTAATCAGGGAACTCTTCAATTAAGCAGGAGCCAAAACTCAGGAGGTAATTAGAGAATTCTAAAAGGAAATAGGGGTCAAAACTCAGCAGGCAATTAGGGACTCAGCAGATAGTTAGGGAAATCCCAAAGCAACCAGGCAGATGTAGAACTCAGCAGGCATTTAGGGAAATCTTGAAGTAAGAAGAAAGAGATAGGACTGAGCCGGTAATTAGGGAAGTCTTATAGTAAGTAGGAGACAAACTCGGGAAGAAAATCTACAAACCAACCGGGAATCTTAAAGTGTGTAAAGAAGTTTACAAAAAGGGAAAAAAGCACTTCTACAAGTACAACTAAATCTACAGGCAGGCAGAAAAAACGAAATGGAAAGCCGTAGATAAATAAATGAGGCTAGTTGTCAGAAACAAACTAGGAAAATCTAGAAGCAGAAAAATGTAATGTGAGCAGTCAAGTATAAAAGTCAGCGGGAACAAAATTCAAGGAGTAAATTAAGAAATAGAGAAATAACATAAGAAATAGGAAGATTTGGATTTACATTGAAAAACGTAGAAGTGATCACGAAAGCATGCATGTCTTGTCAGCAGGGAAATTGAACCTTAACGTCACCCCAAAAACACGTCTTTGTTTTAGGTCCGTGGATCCTGGGCTGGCTTCTACGATTACAACACTTTAGACCAAAACGCCGTCATCGGGAAACATCCGTTTTTCAGCAATTTGATTTTCGCCACTGGCTTCAGCGGCCACGGTAAGTGCTGGGCCGTGGGATCGGAAACTTGATATTTCATAGGAATAAGTTACGATCTTTGTCACCTAGGCCTAAATGATGGCTTATGTTCTCTGCCACATAGGGCTCAATGATGGGTTGCTTTCTCTGTCACTTAGACTTAGATGATAGGTTACGATCTCTGTCATCTATGCCTAAGTGATGAGGTTACAGTCTCTGTCACCTAGACCTGAAGAATGGGTGACGTTCTCTGTCACCTAGGCCTAAATAATGAGGTTACATTCTCTGTCACCTAGACCTGAAGAATGGGTGACGTTCTCTGTCACCTAGGCCTAAATAATGTGTTACGTTGTCTGTCATCTATGCCTAAATCATGTGTTACGTTCTTTGTCACCCAGGCCTAAATAATGTGTTACGTTCTCTGTCACGTAGGCCAAAAAATGTGTTACATTCTCTGTCACCTAGGTTTAAATAATGTGTTACATTCTCTGTCACCTAGACCTAAATGATGAGTTACGTTCTCTGTTACAAGGCCTAAATGATGGGTTACGTGCTTTGTTACTTAGGCCTAAATCATGGGTTACGTTCTCTGTCACCTAGGCCTAAATAATGGGTTCTTCTTCCTTTTTTCCAGGAATCCAGCACTCACCAGGTACCGGAAGAGCCATTATGGAATACCTCCTGTATGGGGGTTATCGCTCCATAAACCTCGAGAGGTTCGGGTTCGAGAGGATTTTAAACAACGAACCGATCGTCGAGAAAAACGTGCTTTGACTTTAAGGACGACCTCGCTCGGTGGGGTTTAGTTAATTTCTATCTTCCTCTTCTTGTTACTTATTCTTTTCGTCGTTTGATTTCATTTTTGCTACCTATAAACGGGAACCGGCACTCTGTAAAGGGAATAAGTTTAGGACGAACTTCTTGGGTAATTCAACATTGTTTGTTACCTCTATTTATCATTTTTGTTTCTCCTTTGTCGTTTCTCCCGTTATCAAACGGACAAAGAAAAATCAAACTTCAAGTGATGACCTCCAAGCGACCTTCACAAAGTTCACTGTCTGAATTAAGTGATGTTGTCAACATACAGACCACACAATACGTTATATTTTGCCCCGAGTGGTTTGCGCCTGCAGCTGCACGCGGTGTCTGGTAAAAATGTTGGCTGGCTTGATGCAAAAAAAAAAAATTATATATAATAAATAAATAAATAAACAAAAAATTAAAAAATTAAGACTAGTTAAAAAAAAAAAAGTTGAGGGCACAATGGCGCAAGCTCTGGCAGCTTTTAACACTTTACACTCAGAGTTAGAACCAACCGGCTAGCAAAGCAAAACCCACCCACACTTTAGTAAAAGTGCACTTGCTTGTGGAAATGCTCCCTCTCTTGCCCCTGAAATGTATTTATATCTGGTTATGCTGTCAGTTTAATGCCTGGAGTTTTTTTTTTTTTTTTTTTAGGAAGATCTAATTGACGGACATGTTTGAACTGAAAACGCTATTCTGAGACCTCACTCATCGATTGAAGAACATCAGTTTATTTTCAAGTGTTCATGAATATTGTTTGGTGAAGGAAGACGCTGCTCTTATTATTGTCGTTATTATTGTTATTGCGTTTTCACGGCAAATGTCAAATATAAAGTAATATTCATTTCCTTGATGGTTAACTCCAGAAACTAACAAAGAAATAATAAAACTCGCTTTCTCAGATGAGCAATACTTAAGCTTCCATAGATGACGTAAGAATTTCATTGATATATATTCTTTACTAGTTCATCGAAGATACTCTTGTCCAAAATCAGATGATTTATAGATTAAAATGCTCCTTAAATTTAGAAGAGAAAGATCATCGAATACCCTGTTATATATTTAATTGTTGTCTGATAAAGGGTTTGTGTGTGAAGATAAGTTATATATACTTTTGGCTAGCAGATATACTCTACAGTATGTTACGATTGAATGTCTTACGAAAACGGAACATTTTCTTCGCATAAAGCTTCAATAACATTTTCTCTTTCTCTTTGGTAAAAAAAAAAAGAAATTGACTCTCTCTCTCTCTCTCATATAGTCTACACGAAACTAGACGTGAGAATACATGAGAAATAAAAAATTATGAGAAAAATGTTTATCACTGTTATCTAATCTTCAAATATCTTTTACCTGCGAGTCTCCGTTACCTTTGTTGTTGTAACGCCAGTGTAAAAAAAAAAAAATCCCTTTGTAATGTTCTTAAATAAAACGCAAAATAAGATTGTATTATAACCTGCTTATATTCGATAGTACTATAAGGGGTTAAACCGAACCAAACTGTTTGTAAATCATCTTGAAGCAGCTTACCATCAAGGTCAAGCGGTACATTCTCATCAGACCCTTTTTGATAACTGATGTGTGTGTGTGTGTGCGCGCGCGCGCGAGTGTGTGTGTGTCTGAGGGAGAGAGGGAGAGCTGATTGAATCCACCCTTAGCTGGTTGTTGTTGTGCACCATCTCATCTTTCGGTGTTGCCATGGAGACGTCTGGTATTCAGTACAGTGCATTTAGTTCTAACTCTCTCTCTTCTTCTTCTTCTTCTTCTTCTTCTTCTTCTTCTTCTTCTTTCTTCTTCTTCTTCTTCAAACTGAAATTTTGTGTGGTAGATTGCTTAATAAATTGTTCAGCCTCTTTGTCTTCTTATACCATATGAATATCTCTACAGTATTATTAGTACCATCTTTTCTCAAGTTGTTTCCACGCAAGTTTAATTTTTCGTCATCCTTGAGAAGGCAAAGAACTCCTGAAAAATCTCAGCCAGTAGTAACTTGTCTATTAGAAGAATGTGATAATATGCTTTGTTATCCACATAAAACGTTCATGAAGGTCTAGAAGCGGCCGCGTTCATTTGCGCTGCATGGTGCGTTCAGTGAGTGACGTGGATTCGCCTTGGTACCACAGGAATCCGGGTGTATATCGCTGGATGGCTTCCCGCCAAAACATATCCACAACTGACATGAAATATTAATTTTCCGGATAGTTTTACGAGAACATCAATCATTGTATGGACTGTCTACATCAAGAAGTATAAAAGCTCACGAGAAATAGTCTTGTCTGTTATCCATTTTGCGATAAATCTTCGTGAGAAGGCAAACTGAATAGCAGAGAGAACCATGGAGAGGGCCGACTTCCGATGCGCTGCATTGTAATAAGCTGAGCGCCGGCGGCCATTTTGATTGTGTGTCACTGCAGCCGAGTCTACACCAAGTTATCTCTCTATGGATCACTTACACTACACAGGCCACACCAAGAAAACCTCTGGATCAAAAGGAACAGAGTGTTCAGCCATTAACTGTACAAAGTATACAAAAACAAACAGAGAAGTGGCCTTCTACTCTTTTCCAAAGGACAACACGAGGTGACTGAGCACATTAGTGTGTCAGCCCATCTGCTTGTAAGCAGCTTGGTTACTGCTATGTACTATTCATTATTGTTCTCAAAGTGTACAGTTTATGAAGCAATTGTATGTTACAATGAGACTAAAATATCAATTGAAAATCAAGAATAAAGCATCCAAAGAAAAGAAATTACGTAAAAACAGAAAACTGTTGAAAATTTCCCATAAATGAATTCATATTAATCCAATGAGCACTTTGTTAACAGGTCTTCACACTGACAGATAAGTATAGCCCTGTCTAACTCGATTAAGTTTGGTGTGTGTTAATGCTTTCGGTGGTGGACTGGTGGTGATTTTAATGCTAAACAATGTGTGCTATGTGTAGGCTATGTGTTGATGCCTTTGGTGGTGGTACGTGATTAGTAATTAAATACTACCTATTTCCAATAGGTTGTGCACAGGCGTAGCATTTTGTGCATATTTTGCTAAGGCATGGTATTTGCGAAGGCTTGACATTTTACTAGCATGTTCTTCTCCTAGGGCCTATTGTATCTGCCATCATTTAATGACATTGAAGTATAATAATTACTTTTCCAGATGCAGTCCTTTTACAGGTAATTTTACATAGCCCAATGTTTGAAAATATGTATTATTTTATTTCACAGAACTTTGAATAAAATTGTTTAAACATTTTTCCAAGGGTTATTTTTATCTTATTTTACAGAACTTTGAATAAAACTGTTTAAACATTTATGGGTTATTTTTGTTTATAAATATACCACATACATGTCCGTAAGAATACCTGAGAAGAATAAAATTTTTATCCCACAAAGGAATGACCTAAATAGGTATTATTTGGAGCAAAGTCTCTTCTGCTGATCTAGTCACATTTGGCAGTGATGTATCTGAGTGGTCCTATTACTGGTACATACTTATATAGGCCTATTTGTACCCTTATTTTCTGGTATACGTCCATAAAATGAACAATCATGACAGCTGTCAAGTAAATAAACATTGGCAGTTTCTTGTGTTCCAGCATAAAGACAAACTGCTGGCCCTGCAGTGGGTTGCAGTGCGACCAGAGCATGTTCGTTTGCAAAACGTTGCTGTCACTGCAGCTCCAGTTACACACAATCAAAATGGCGGCCAAATTACGCTGCACATAGGAAGTCGGCCCTCTCTTTGGTGGGATGTTTGCCTGTTCACGCACCTCACGTCTGCCCGATCCAGCAAGAGGGAGCTTCATTTTACGAGAAAACAATGTATGTACGTTTTTCCACATTTCTTGGCAACTGTTCACAAAATATTGGTAACAAACTCAAGTGCCTAGGAGCCAACTCTCCCTTCCATGGCCAATATGGGGAACCCGCCTCCAAAGCTGCCTTCCCTGGAGAGTCAAGTTCCCCTCCACCTTCCCAACCAGACGAAAGTTGCTTTACCAGATATTCCACTTCGAGTATCTAGTGACAAAACATTTTTAGTCACGAGGCAGAATAACAGACGGCATAGTTATTTATCAAATTATAATTAATAAAAAAAAAATACTTAAATTACCAACAACAATAAATTATCGAGATATGTATGACAAAACGAGAATCAACAAACGAAAAATTATAACCTGAGTCTCCTTTCAAATGATACCGTCAATAAAAACATATATGAACAACAGAGACCTTAAAATAAATAGTATTAGATTCTACAACAAACAGAAAAACAAGCATTTACGGCGTTAGTGAAAAGCAAGGTTAGTTGCAATCCCTTCAACACTGCAAGGAAAGCCCCGAAGTCCAGAAACCAGGTAACTTGAAAGTCGCGAATGAGGAACTCACAGCTATGTGGCGCGTGAAACGGGGCTGCCATTTGCACACAGAGCCAACAGGTGCTTGAGGTCCTCATCCATGCTTAAATTAGGTTCATTTCCAATACTTTTATGTCCTGAGATATTAGTCCAATCTCTCTCTCTCTCTCTCTCTCTCTCTCTCTCTCTCTCTCTCTCTCTCTCTCTCTCTCCGTGTAGTGGTAGTTGCCACAACATAAACATGTTTGACAGTTGCAGTAATTACAGCAGACTCTAAGCCGAAGAGCAACCATGAGACTTCTCTTCTGCCGTAAAATCAAACTCTGAGTAATACACAATAGCTGAGTGAATTGATGAAACTTTTATAAACTAAAATTATAACCTTCCTTGGAAAGCCCGAACATGTGAAAAAATAATTAAAAGTATTGCCAAATAGTGTCAATTTGGTCCCTGCTTCTAATGAAGCGCTCAGTTTTTATGGATCTTCTCCACTGAGCCCACAGCTTTTGTTGCAGAATATGAATCAGTCTGTGGCTGTTCCTAGCGTTTTCTTAGGGTCCTCTTAGGCTTTACAAAAGGTTATTATTATTATTATTATTATTATTATTATTATTATTATTATTATTATTATTATTATTATTATTATTATTATTATTTGATATCTTACATATCAGCTCAAGTGTTTTAGGGATTAAGCAACTTACGGTAGAGTGACATCAACCCTAGACCAGTGCAGTAGACGAAAGGCTGATAAATTGATAAAAAAAAATCTATTGCCCAGCCTCTCATAAGCAGAATAGATATTACTGAAACTTGAACAATTACTGGAAGCTACGACAGAGTGAATATAATAAAAGTTTATAGACAAAATTTAAATACATACCGGAAATAAATTAGCTTAAAATAGGGAACTATCTAGTTTAACATTTGCGTGAATCACCCATAAATATGAATACAGATAAATAAACGTGAACTATGAAAACAGGGAAAAAACGTGGAATCAGGGAAAAACATGAAAACAGGAAAACAAATAAAAAGGGACACACTGAATTAGGCCTATACCACTACTTGTGGGTAGACAAAATGCCCATCTTAAACTGATATAATATAATGAATAATAGATCACAAGGCTTCAGACGCCATACAAATCCAGTGCCAGGTCCATCCCAGATCATTTGCCCAATTTAAAATGCCTAGACGTTTACTAATACCCGCTTCAACAACTCCAGTTTCAAAGTCATTCGTAGATGACGCTGTTAATCCAGTCGACGTATTTAGCAACATTGACGTATATTCCCGGAAGCAGAGGATTATCCCCACAGGGTAGACCTGTGGATACAACCCCGATGAGGATCTCCCTGCCTTCCTCATCGTGATACGTCAGGGGCCCTCCGGAGTCTCCCTGTAGAGGAGGCGAAAACAAGAGTCATTATTCTTGAGCAGTTATCGCAAGAGCCAGTGAATGTACTCCTTCGAGTAATCACTGAAAAAACTATGTCACACTGCAAACAATATTGTGTTATAGGCATTGTGTGGGTCACAGACTTAACCCCATTTTGTTTCTCCCACCTCACAAGCATCCTTTCCCAGCTGCCCCGCACAAATGAGGTTGTCAGTGAGTCCTTGGGGATACCGCAGCTCGAGATGTTCTCCCAGTTCCGCTCTTTTGTAGTCCTGTGCACATATGGCATTTGGAATGGCAGGTACCTGTGCTTGTTGAAGGTTTTCAGCAGTATAGGCTGTGGGGAAGATACATAGGTATTATTTCTCCAGGATATAATGTACCATTTACTGCGTACCAGTGATAGATTTAGTAAATAAACAAAAATCAAATACGCATAGTACTAACACGACTGAAAACTCCACTGAGGCACTTACATGAATTAACTTTTCCCCAGCCAGAGACAGTTAATGTCTTGAAGTCTACTCTTGTACCTGGAGGGGGAAGGCAATAGGGCCAGGTGTCGGGACCAAATTGCACCCTAGTTCTAGTTTTCAAAATGGCCAGGTCATGGTATCGAACGGAGTCTTCGATGTACTCAGGATGCAAGATCACGTTCTCGATCTCATAACTGACTGACAGAACGCGATCACCGCCAGCGCTGAGGGATACCTCTCTGAAAGTGACTTCTCGCGGCCTGCATGAAATAAATTATTGTTGTCAGGTACTGAAAATAGTACAACACGAAAGACATTACTTTAATTCACTGTTATTTTCTGTACTGGTGAAATATGTTGACAATCAGGAGAAATGAGCATTTCTTGCTATACATGCAAAACTTTTCAGTGCAGACCATGAACTTACCTTTTATACTCATTAGTGACGCAATGAGCAGCAGTCAGCAAGTGCTGGTCGGATATGAGTGAAGCTCCACAAAAGAAGTCGTCTAAAGAGACTTCACTGGTTATCATTGAGGGAGCAGGGTTGTCGCGGATCACATCTGGCGGCAGTGGGAAGGCTGGAGTAGCCAGCTGGCTGGGAGTTGAAGGCTGAACAACTGGGGCTGGTCTGAAGGTTGGAGCAACTGGCCTCTGAGACACAATGACAGGTCTGCTTGTTGGAGCAACTGGCCTCTGAGACACAATGACAGGTCTGCTTGTTGGAGCAGCTGGTCTGAATGCAGGAGCAGCTGGTCTGAAGGTTGGAGCGGCTGGTCTGAATGCAGGAGCGGCTGGTTGCTGATATACAATGGCAGGTCTTCTTGTTGGAGCTGCTGGCCTGTAGTTTGGTCTAACAGGCTGGTAAGTTGGTGGGTAGGGTGGCTGGTAAGGAGGCTGGAAGAAAGGTTGCTGGAAGTCCTGTCTGGGAATCTGGAAGGGTCGCGGAGGTGCCGGAGAACCAAAACTACCAAAAGAGGGACCGCCCCCAAATGATGGTCTGCCACCAAAACCGCCAAAAAAGGGCGTGTCTCCAGAACTACCAAAACTAGGAAAAGATGGCCCGTCTCCAAAGCCACCAAAAGAGGGCGTTCCCCGCGACCCACCGAATAAGGAGCCCCCTCCAAAAATTCCAGAAGAAGCCTCCTCCACTGGAACCTCCAAAGAGGCCTCCTCCACTCGAACCTCCAAAGAGGCCTCCCCCGGAGGACCCTGTGGAAAAGAGTCCTCCTCCAAATAAGGATCCTCCATCAGCAGATGAACCACTGCTGATACTCGCCTGCGAAGGAAAAGAACGGTGAGCTAAATGAAGAATTATTCTTATTCTTTCTATGGTTACTGTAAGTATTACTTACTAAAACTGCAGAAGAAGGACTGCAATAACTTACCACTCCCCCAGCGTTGAAGAAATCCCTAATGCCTGGCGCCCCTCCTGCAACGGTCGGTTCAGCCCTTCTGAAGCGGCGGCCGCTAGTTATTGAAGCCACAGATCCTACAGGAAACGAGGCAGCTCCCCTCGTAACTGATCCCACGGTGTGATTGTAGGACCCACATTCTGAAAGGAAGAAAATGAGCTCAAGAGAATGATTTTGGCATAAGAGTTGTGATGGGAGAAACTATTCTTGAAAAAAAGGACTTATTTTTCAGTGAATTCGTTGGTTAAGTAATTAAATATTTACTGTTATTAGTTCCTGGTGTATTAGGACAATATTGGCATTGGGAGTTAAAAGAATAGAGAGTAGTCCATCATACAGTTGCCTTCAATATCTTATAGAAAGTCTTATAGAAAGTCTAGATTCTTTAGTAATAAATTAGAAGATAGTATTTATTCCTCGTAAAGAAAATATCTCCTCGACAACACTATTTTGCAATACTAAGTCTAACCAAAAGTTTCATGATGGCTTGTAAGAACCATTTGATATTCTTCTCCTTAACATTGTCTATTAAGCCGTACAGCCTTCCATCGAAGACAGTGAAAAAGAACGGTGCCTAATAGATGTCACTGGAGCGTTCTTTACAAGATATCATGAAAAATATGTCAAATTTTGTCCTCTCTTCTTTAATTTTTTATTTATTTATTTACTTTTATTTTGCTTATAATCGTCATTGAAATAGCGTAAGTCATTGTTTTCACTTGGCCTTACTTTATCCTTTTTCCCACATAATTATATTCCATTCTTGATTTTGTATTGGGTGGGGGAAGTATTATTACATACTAATTTCAGATATCTTCTGGAGAATACCAGTAGAAATGATAAAACAATACCTGAGATATTATGCTGATAATATAACTATATATATATATATATATATATATATATATATACTATATATATATATATATAATATATATATATATATATATATATATATATATATATATATATATATATATATATATATATATATTATTATATTTGACTTTTCATAGGCCTAGTAGAATATTCTACAAAATGCACCACTTTACTCAGTTGCCTTTTTTTTTTAGACTCGTTATACCCCTCAGTTGCCACAGCAGACTCCTGACGTCAGTAACAAGTTTTAGGCCGGTTAGTTTTTAAAATGAGGCTCCTAGACCTATGTCCATTGCATGTGGGGAGACATGATGCGTTTATTAAGCCAATCACGTCTGAACTGAGTGCTGGCACGAATGTGAATTAAACTGGATGAACAATCTAGGAATATAAAAGGATCTTGCGAGGAATAACGAATGTCGAGGATATCGTAGAATATAATTAAACTCCTGGTCCTGTAATGAAGGCGAAAGAAGACTAGGCCTACATCTTGGATGAAAAAGAGCTATCACAAAAAACAAACGACTCACGAAGTATATTCTTCTTTCGCAACGAAGCTCCGCCCACAGAGGAGGGTACAGGACCTCTAGGGCATTTTCTGCAGGATCTCGGGCATGTTGCTTGCATGTAGGATGGGTTCCTGTTGCATTCCCCTCTTCTCGACCAGCCAACGCACTGCGCATTCAGATCAGCGCAGTTCTCCTCTGAAAAGATGTGTGATGTTCATATGTTTCAGTCTTTATCAGCATTGGCAATTTCCACAACAGATGGAAACATGCGGATTGTCATAAATTTGTATTTTTTTACATTTATTTTTACCTGAAGTATAAATATTTCATGTAAATATCACTTGAAGACAGTGTCTATTCAATTACCTAGTTGCAATTTATCCAAACATATTATTCATACTAAGTTAATTATATACTTATTCTTTACTCAGTTATCATTCACTTTTATCACAAAGGGAAAATACAACTCTTAAGCTCATCCGTGAAATGCTACAACCTAATTTATCTATCTTTTGCAATACAATCATCTCTTAAACTTCAATCTGAAATATTAGGCCGATTAATACCCTCTCACCTTCCGCCGAAGGTCTGAAGGTTATGAACCCCGTGAAATGGTCATAGAGAGCTTACCTGGCCCGGGACAATTCTTACAAGATTTTGGACAAGTCAGCAGCATATAGTCAGGGTTAGACTGACATTGCCCTCTCTCTGCCCAAGCAGCACAACTGTTGTGTTGGTCTCCGCATCCTACGAGGAAGAAGAAGAATTTGTTTATTTACATTCTCCCGTATTAACGAAAAGACGATGATGATAGCGCTATTGATTCTTTAACACTTTCTATAAAGTCTTTTTTTTTAAATAGTTGTTTTCCATAATTAGGTGTGGCACTCGAGAGGAATACGTTCACCCTTAAAATTTTTACATTTCCTCTCCTCTCTCCTTCAACGCATCCTTAAAGCGTACTTTACGAGACATTGACTTTTGAGACAAATTTGCCCTTCCTTCTCCCTCAAAAGGATTCCCCAAGGACATTGAATACTCTCTCTCTCTCTCTCTCTCTCTCTCCTCTCTCTCTCTCTCTCTCTCTCTCTCTCTCTCTCTCTCGCTGATAACTGGTTGCGTAAAGTAAATGTGTTTGTTGTTCACTGTACATTTGCAAGCGTGTTCGTATTTACGCAAACCCGTATATTATATATTGTTATGTATCTCTCTCTCTCTCTCTCTCTCTCTCTGCAAACTGGCTTTGTTAAGAGCTTCTGTGCCAATGTACGCGTTTATTGTTGTTGCTCGATAATGTGTTCGCCTTGAGTATATTCGTAATGAATTAGGCGTAGACACCGAATTTGGAAGGATATTACATTTTCTTCCTTGTCTGTCTGAGTGCATGTATTTTCGCTGGACATCTTAAGAACAAGCGAATATATACTAAAATAATAGACCGACTTCCTCGTTCGGGAGAAATCTGTTCACTGCACGGTTTTGCCTCAAAAAAGCTGCTCGTCTCCAGAGACTAGTCAAATTAACATTTTTGGCGATATTTATCAAATTTTGAGCACAAGTACTCAAACACGGACTCATAAAGATGATGATTCATAACCAAGAACATCTTTGAGCAACCTGGGAGGAGTATGCCCCCGTTTATGAGTATTTCCGTATGCTTATCTCGATAGCTAATCATCTCAAACATACGATAATGGCGCTGTTGTTTCTGAAATATCGTTCGTTTTAATCTGTGACGCTCCCAACTTAGTTAAGTTTTCAGCCGCCAAAGTTAGAGATAACTTTGAGATAAAAATTAAATATCTGAGAATGTCCCGATTCTAGACGCAGTACGACTTTTTTTTTACAACGTTCACATAATCGTCTCGGGTTTGCGTTATTATTTTTTTTTTTTGTCAAGGTACACTTTCGATTTATGCTATCACGCTTCATATATAAATTATAAGTATTATTTCACATAGCTCGTTGTCTGTGGCATCAGCTAATGCTGTAATACGGAAGTAAAATCTAAAAAAGAAAAAGAAGCTAATAAGATTGCATAATGAAAGACTCATAGACAACCTTGAACGTGACCAACGTGACACCAAGCTTAACCTGGATTTGCTGTCTATACACAAAAGCAGTTTAAGATTTTTTTCCCTAATTGCTATTTCCTGTGTTTTCGCAGGTTTTATAAACACTGTCTTGTTGACAGGAATGAGAAGGCTCAGGCCATAAATGGAAATGTACATCAAAAAGGAATAAGATCACATTTCCAGTCTTGAAAGGTATACTACCTCCTGTAGATAAATTTCGAGCACATAGTTTTCTGCAATTAGGCCTACTTCTAAATTATGGAGTAAAAAAGTGGGTGGGGGCTAAATTTTGTGTAATTACACCCACTGCTTATTTTACGCATGAAGAAATACAGATATAACATGCAACCATATTCTTTTCCCATGGTTGCAACCCGCTAAAGGTTGACTGACCGCCAAAGAAAAAGGGTCGGATCAAGAGACCAACAAAATATCACTTATAGCTACATTCATCTTCCAAGAACTCAATCATGGATGTACCTTGATGTCAGGCTAGCCTAACTGTACATTATACGTTATTAATTCCATCGAAAATGGTTCAGTTTAGTACTAATACAATCCGATGGAAATTTATAAGTAAAAATAAGCAACTTTTTCAGAGATGTTCGTAAAGTGTGCAGCGTGTATTAATAAATAAAATAAAACTAAAGGAACAGATAATACCTCCTATGGACTGCATGACGAAGGAGGCGACCCCACATGACGTCAACAGCAAAAGGACGAAGTGATGCGTTGCAGCCTTTGTCCTTTCCATGTCTTGATAATATGCTCTCGATTCTCACCAGGTATATACGTTTCCTAGTCAAATCTTTCCGAAGATAGCTTTGTGACCTTGATATTTGTCTGTTAATTTGTTAGTTTAATCCAAGACTATAATAATGAGTCAGTTTTTTTCCGCGTGTTACAGAAGTCTTCTTCGTCAGGCAGTGACAACAACATCCTTCGGGCAGCTACAGATCCTCTCCTAAAGAACTACAGAAACACACTCCCAGTCATGGTTGCTTATGGAATAGGAACGACCGGTCCCTGCTCCTTACTATGAGCGGAATAATACCCGGGAGAGGCCCAGTGTGACCTCCAAACTCATCTTCAAGGAAGGTGGTACCGGAATGCTTACGGAAGTTGCCAAAACATAAATATTTCGGTCTGCAGGAATGTTAGAAAAAGGGGTGAATACTATTGTCTCTGAAACATTTTTGTCTGCTTTCAAAGAGAATGTGAAAAAAGTAGGGAATGCAAGTATAACAAGACACGACTATTGAAGTCTGACATAAAATTAACCCGAAAATAGAAAGGATAGGCTACAAAGCAACCCAGTCTCCAGGAAAGACCGTTAATGTGCAGTTTTTTCCTACAACGTGAGATTGCACGCTCGGTGTTTGCGATTCAGTAGATAGATGAAACGTATTCCTATGGAACAAGCCCACAGGGGCCACTGACTTGAAGTTCAAGCTCCCAAAAGGGGATTCCCTGGGATTCCCAGATTCCCCGATCCCTCTAAACCTTTCCCTTGAGTCATACTGTAGTACTATCCTGGGCTCTGACAGTATTTTCGTATTTTCCTAGTAACTGGTTTTCGCACACGTTCCTGGGGCATTTGATCTAGAATGTACTATACTCTTAAAACTATTTCCTAGTGACTGGTTTTCGCAAACAAGCTTCGGGATACATGAATATACGACAAATTTATTATCACTAATCGATAATAAATCTGAGCCCGATAAATAACAAAGGATTGAAGGATATGATGAGTATCAATGGAAAGAAAGCAAAAACATTGTTGTACATTAAAGTGAAGTTGTAAGAAAAGAAAAGGCCAAAAAAGTTAAACACGAATTTTATTATTTCTTTTGCAAAATAATAAAATCACATAATTACGAGTATAACAGCATATATTTGAAAAGTTTAGTGGAAAATTGCGAGGACATTTTGAAATTTCTAGTAGCATTGAGGAGCAGAGCTTCCATTGACATCTGCAACACTGCCAGTGACATTCATGCAACACTACATTAGTCACCGAGTCATCAGAGTGCCTTAGAACTATGTGGTTGCCAGCAGAGAAAAATGGACCAAAGTCAAGGGCAGTTCCATGCCATGCCATCGGTGCACCTCACATGGTGCGCTGTAGGCATTGCTATTGACAGATCTTTTAGCTGTAGCAGCACTATGAGGTGCATCGATGGCATGGTATGGAAGTGCCCTTGACTTTGGTCCATTTTACTGTGTTACCATCCACATAGTTCTAGGGCACTCTAGTTCCTCGTTGGACGGGTCGGTATAGTTCTCGGCTAGCACTCTGCTGGGCCCGCGTTCGAGTCTCCGGCCGGCCAATGAAGAATTAGAGGAATTTATTTCTGGTGATAGATATTAATTTCTCGGTATAATGTGGTTCAGACTCCACAATAAGCTGTGGGTCCTGTTGCTAGGTAACCAATTGGTTCTTAGCCACGTAAAATGTCTAATCCTCGGGCCAGCCCTAGGAGAGCTGTTAATCTGCTGTGGTCTGGTTAAACTAAGGTACACTTAACTTTTCTCTAAGGCACTCTGACTATTATAGATTTGTTTGAATAATATGGCAGTGTTGCAGATGTCCATGGAAACTCTACTCCTCAGTTTAATAGAAAATTCAACATGTTCTTTCAATTATCCTCTGAGCTTTTGAACTGTATGCTGTTATACCTGTAATCATGTGATTTTATTATTTCACTACCATGTCAATTTGTGTTTAATATTTTTGGCTTATTTTTTTTAACTTTGCAAAATCTATTTTGTAGAAGCATGCTTGCATATTAATGCAATTTTTGGTGCCTTCCAATCACTATTATTAATATACAGTTTAACCAGAACACTACATTAAACTTCATAACTCTCATACAGCTGACCTTAAGGGTTTATTCTTAAAAGAATATATTTGATCTGATTCAGCATATTGTAACCCCGTAATACTTTAATAACTAGATAAACTGAAACTGTTTAAGTCTGATAACTATTTTGAAGGACTTAATTATTATAAAAATACTTATGCCACAGTAGGATTATTTGTGTATAATCAAACAAAGGTCTTTAAGTGCAACCAAAACACAAAAACTGGAAAATGAAACGCTCCAACAACAGTTTTTATAAGTACTGTTTATTTTATAAATATATAATGACATAGACTCTAATTACTCAATATCAAATGAAAAAATTATACAATAACAATCATAAGTAGGCTATTATGAAATACTGAAGCCCAGCAGTTTCTTATACAGAGACATGTAGGAATATTTGAATATTTACAGCAGACAGTTATGGGGCCTAACTTTTCCAAACTACTCATATGATGGAAGAATTAAATGCAAAATTACCAGGATACCTTGAATAAAAAGGACTGGAAAACAGTATTGTGTTATGACATTCTAGGGGAAGGTGAGTAGCTAAAAAAAAAAAAAAAAAAAAACTTCAAGTATGTAAGTAATTGAAACTGGAAGAACTTGAAAATAATAATTTCTTTTCTATACCATCCTTGCAAGATCTTAGTCCCAACTTCCTATGGGCTCTGTATACATAATCTCCCCCTTTGTCAAAGAAAGATTTTCCAATCAATTGAGCTCTACATCCCTTTGTCCAAATAGGTCAATGTTCTTCCTCTCTATGTGAGGAAAATGTGTAATCACCTAAGAGAGTTAAAGAGTTTATCACCCAAGAGACTCAATACAGAGTTCAGCTAAGAGACAAATCGAGCTATCATTTTCCGCAATTCAAACCATGCTGTATGCGAGTCTCATTACCCAGGAAGACAAAGGCCACATTGCCAGTTTGATAAACAAGAAAATTTTGCTAAAGAATAAATTGCAAAATACTTTTCTAAACTTACTTATAAAGTAATCTGCAACTGGAGAATTAGTGGGGTTTAAAGTTTCCGAACATTTTATCAGAGCAAATACTGAAGAAATTTACAGCCTGTGCTTTAATAATTAAACATGACCCTATCTTTTACCACAAACGAATATATAACAAATATATTAGTCAAGAATGAGAAACGTCAGTAATATTAATGCAGTTTTAATTAGGAAATTTAAAGACACCACCTGCATGATGCTTCAGATAGTGGTATACAGTACATATTAAGTATAGATTCTGTACAGGGCATAAATGAGAACAAATATCAGTAACTATAATAATCATGAGAATATAACAGAAATTATGAAAGCCTAATGTGCACATCAGCTCTCAAGAGTAATCCAGATTATTTATTGTCTATTGACATCATTATAGTAGTTTAAACAATCTATGGGGACAAAAATACCTTGACTTTCATGGAGCTGGCCCAAAAGAATTCATCTAAAGCAGGAACAATTTCAAGATGTTGCACAGACAAGAAAGAATGTGGCAAGGAAAATGACAGAAAACAAAACAAGTGAAAATCAGATAAATTACCAAAGGCTCCTTTACTACTGTGACCCAGTCAAGATGTATAGTAGACAGTGCCCCATAATAAGAGGTGTAGCAATGATAATAAATGAGACCTGATGCACATGGTGCATCTACCATTATAATAAAAAAAATATTTGCCTTCAAGATGGAAGCTTACCAGTTACTAAATTTATCAGAAATGCCATTAAAATCTTTGGTTCCAGGCATTTACTCAAGTTCTTACTGTTTAGTTTAGAGAAATAATTACAAGTTGGCTTATAATTAAGAGTAGTTTTCAGTTCACAAAGATTTTCAAAAAGAAGAGTCTTCCATATCTGATTTTCTGAAAATGATATAGTAATGGAATTTCTTAGGATATTAACTGATGTAAAATACTCAATGACAGTACAGAACTGAAAAGCATATCGGTACAGCTTCTTCTTTAATAACTTCATAACCTGCACCAGGAACTCCCCAACTCCTGAGAAACAACTTCAAGATGACGAAAACATTACAGCACACACTTCAACCAAACTTTGGTGCACACGAGAATTACAAAAGTTTGGTAAGGAATAGCAAGCACTAAACAATCTGCATTTACCTTCAAGATTTGAATGGAGGAAAAGCCACAAATTATTTGTACACACAGTACACAGACTGAAGGAATGTGCATGTTCTTCGGTGAGGCCAGTAAGAAAGCAAAGAACCACCCGGCAAATATTATGCAACAAGCTTCAACACAGTCAACGACTAAGCTCTTGCCTCCTGCTGCACCTACTTTTATAACACTGCATCTTCCATTCGTATAAAACTTATAAAAATATATTTATAGCTGCTACAGCTCCATTATATTGTTTGCTAACACTAATGCAAAAATAGTAGAAAACTTATCTTTCCACTCTCAAAAATTTGATTTTGTCTTTAAGCATCAGGTCTGTGAGGATTAGCCAGCCTGTAGTATGCTTAAGCATAACAGACTTTTATCCCATCAACTTACTTTTACTGATAATGAAATGTTTTGTATTAACAATAAGCTGACCAATATTGTATAGTTCAACTGAAGAGCTTATGACATTCTTATAATTATAACAAATACATCAAAATTAGGAATTATATAAAGCTTAACATCAATAAAATATGTAATAACAAAAACTGTAAAGCTATTATAACATGTAGTACTTTAGCTCTGTACAGTATATCAGTTTTCTCACACAAGAAATGAAGTAAATCAAAAGTAAGTTAACATCAAAACTCAAACTAAAACACTGGGGCATCTTATTCTACATAGTCCTTCAACTAAATTTCCATAAGGTATTAAGCAATAAACTTATTCATCCTCCAATGCACATTTCTTGAATAACTTTTTCACTTATGCATCTCAAAGGTAAGTTCACAATACACCTAAAATATGTTGGTACAGTGATCTTCTAAAAATGGATATTAATACTGCAGGAAGGCAACAATTGAAAATGCAAAAGGAAAACTTTTATAATAAATCTATACCGAAGCAGATCTGACAAAATTTTCTTTTCTAACTCGAATATGTATAGTATCTAATGTGATATGCTAAGATTAACAGCTTAAGTATGGAATATAAATCACTGGAATACATATCTTCAAGGCCATGAATTTAACAATTGGTTTAAAGATCAATAATCACTATAAGTAGTTGTGGTTGTCAGGTTAAGAAGGCCTTCAATTTACGACTTACAAAGAAAGGCACAAAATCCATCACTGATTTCTGAACAGCAGCATCCCTGATCGTGACTCTAATGGAAACATCTCTCGCACCAAGAGGAAATCAGGCATCGATGCAACTGGCAAAGCACTTCTTGGCAGCATCTCTTGCATAGGGTATGTACGACAAGGAGTACCAAGTCATTGCTAGAAACTGAATGATCACTAGGAGTAACGTCAGTGCTTTTTTCTTCACCTGAAAGGAATTAAAAGTGGAAAATCTAATTCATCTGACCTCTCAATAAAAATACTTACTACTAACCTAAATTGTCTTTATAAATACCTGTACATGCAGTTTACACCTTACAGAACTTGCATAGTTAGTTATAAATGATTTGTTTAACCAGGCCTCTGGCAGAACTTGCATAAATAGGAGTACTTGCATAAATAGGAGTACTTGTGCATGCTGACTGACTAATTGAAAGTTACCTGGCATTACACATATACATTACAAATACCAGGATCATTGTGTAATAAACCTTCATAATTATGAATGATCAAACACATACAGTTTGTGATGTATTTAAGGGTTTATCCTTTGCAATGAGTCTTTCACACTCTAGACAGGACTAAGGGCCCTTTATACCATCACTTTGGCTCCAGCTGCATTGCCCTTTGCATTTTACTTTTCCTCTCCTCCCTTTGCTTGCTTCCAACCTTACTACTGTAATCTATCTATCAAGCTTAAACCCTTTTGGGGAGCCCTTTGAAAGGCTGGAAATGTGACTAAATGCTATTGCTCAGCAACTTAATACAGTAATTATAAAAATAAAAATACTGAGGTACTTACAGCAAATGCTGCCACAAGAGTCAAGATCAAGGCAGTAAACATGATGATGGTGGCTACAATGCGTGTCTTGGAGAACATTTTCTTCAGTTGATTCATGGGCCCCATAAGGAAGCAAGTACTGTATTAAAAAAAAAAATCAACTGAGGAACAGTAATAAGCATAAGAAAATTTCAACAGATTGCCACAAAACAATGTACAATTGAATAATGCTTTCAAATATGTCATCAAATATTTTATTCAAAGACCCAACACAACCAGCAGTGTTGAAGTGAATGAGGTCTAAATATTCACTGAATATGTCTACAGATCTTACCATCCATTTTCTTTCCTCTTCTTCCTTCCTTTTGCGACTAACATTACTAATATTGCCTTAATGCAATAATACAGTACATTTGCTTTATGTGGTATATTAACTCTTAAGGGACAGATTGAGCTTCAGTGTGAAGTAAAACAGGTTTGGGGAGGTGGACGGACTGAGCTTCAGTGTGAAGCAGAATTACGCACCAATGTTATGGTAATAATGATTCGAAACAAAGGTGCCAATACTTCTATATGCTATAAATTCACTAATGGCAACTTTTATACAGACGTGAGAGTTAGGCCAGTATCAGTAATGCATGTGACTTCAAAGGGGAAAGTATTGCATCTCTCTCTCTCACATGAGTCTTTTTGTAAATTTGCTTGTAAATAGACGGAGGGGTTGCTGTTGTTTTTTGTTTTTGTCTTTTACGATAGTATGTCGGTTGTAAATGTAATTTTACAAAGAAAATTGCAAAGAAATATTAGAAAAAGCATGTAAAAGTAAAAAACAGTTACTGAATCTTCCTTCTCATAAATTTACATGAATATTTTACAATAAATATGCCAAAAATTTGTTACTGATTTTATTTCTTATCTGTTTTGATATTGTGTGAGCAGTAATAATAATTTTACAAAATACAATAAATTTATTTATGAGAAAAAACATATATAAGTTGGTAAAATTTACGATTATCTTGTAAATGAGGCCCCACAAGGGGTTGTAAATAGCCATTTTCAACTTCTCGTGGAAGGTAGGGAAAATTTTTTAGAATTTTTTTATTTATACAGTGTGAATGTACGTGTCATTCTCTTTCCATTGATGTGATTTTTTTTTTTTATTTTGCCAACCTCAAAGTTTCCCCGGTCTGGGGTGCTGCACGTTGATAAATTATGCCGTCCCTTAAAGGTTAAAACTTATCCCACACATAATTGTAACCCTACTACTGTACATACTTATCATCTCAATACGTCTACCTTAAACTGACTGCAAGTCCAGTATTAAAAGACATAACCCAAAACATGGCAATGCTGTCAGCAAGAATGGAGAACACAAACAGGGATTCTCACAGGTACTTACCTTGACAGAGCCATTATATTTCCCAGTGTGTAAAAGATGCCGAATAAAATGACACCTTTAGGAAGGAAGAACAGCGCAGACCCAAGGATGGAGAACAGGAACCCCAACCCAAAGCAAATAGCAAAGCCCTTCACTCTCGTACTCCAGCTTAGGGTGGAGCTGTCGACAACCTGCAATAGGATTAAATACATTTCAATTTGTAAAATAAAATTTCTTGCTTTATGTTTAACAGAAATATGAATGACCGCAGTTATAACTTACCCCTTTTTTTATAAAAAAAAAACTTACAAAGTGACGAATATTGGCCAACATTTTTAAAACTTAAAAAGATGTACCTATTTCATATGAACATCACAATTTTAAAATAACACAAAAACAAGGCAAGTAAAAAAAAAAAAAGAGTCCAAGGTGTATAAAAATCAAATAATGAACAACCACTTAAGTGTAATAAAAATAAATGAAATATGAAACAGGACATCAAGGCGGAACTTCAAGTTGGGTACATGGTCTTGACAGAAACACCTGTGCAATAAAACATTAAATCCTGTGCAATGAACATTAACTTTCTACAAGTTCTGCCATGTGTTGCATAACCAAGAAGGGAATGGTGTGGATGCTGAGGAGGAGGAGGAGGAGGAATACTGATTATAATTATAATGATCACAGTTGGAAAGATAGAGGTCTACATAAGTCAATCAGTCATAGCAATAAACAATATCATTACAATAAACAATGTCATTACAATAATCAATATCATTACAATAATAAGTATTATGTACAGAGCATACCTTTAGAAAAATGTGAAAGACACCAAAAAACTTTTGACATTTGATAAACTCATTTTTAAACATTTTGCAGCTATAAGAAACACTTCAAGTTTACAGGTATGTAAACTTAAAAGTCTTAACATTGGAATTCAACCTGCAATAAATACGTTCCTTTTATCACAAAACAAGTGCTTGCAAGCTTTTCAATTTCCACAGTTACTTAAAAGTACTTAACTTTACCTCAAAAGTAAAATATCTCAACTCTCTTAGGGAAGGCCTCCAGTCCTAGAGGACCTATGAAAATGTTAAGTAACTCATGCATAAAGGCAACTTGCTACTGTAAACAGCACAAAGCAAACGTCATAATTATATCATACTAAATGCATAACTAACAGTCCACATCTTCCCACAATTCCTTAGAAAATCAGTAAACCTCTGATCAAATGATTTAGCAAGCATTTATTTTCCTCTACTGTAGGTCATTTGCTTCCTTTGGGGTCGAGTCTCATTCTTTTTCCTTCCTTTTTTTCTAATTTCCTTCAGGTCTGAGCTTGACCCTAATATTCTCTTGCCCATCCCATTGGTTCAGGCATACAAAAATACAACTGCTGACTAGACTAGAAAGTGCCCACGCAACAGATTCCCCACGTGAGGTGAGGTGGGGGGGGGAAGACTGAGAAAACTGAAGTAGTGATAAACAATATAATAAAAGAATAAGTTAGTAGTAGATTTCTATGTTCACAGAACATGAAAGGTTAAAAGTCTTGCAAATGGTTTTTACAACCTAAAAAAATTGACAAACTGCAAAACTGGACCTGAAAAAAATCAAGCTTTGTGAATAATGTTACATTAGTGTCCAAAGGTAATTTGATCTGGTCATCAACCAAATTAAATTTAGTTTTATGTTTTGAAAAAGACCACTGGAGGTAAATCTATCGACTGGTTATCCTTTTACAATCTTTGTAAAAAATTTTAACAATACATGCAGTACTGCCAATGATTCTCCAAGTAATCCTTCTTCAATGTGGCATTCAACAAAAAGTTTTTTCTCAATCATTTTAATACCATTTCCCCAAGCCAAAAACTGCTCATAAAAAGATTACTCATAACTATATCAAAAGCATCATAATGCATGCATATCATTTCCAATACCATTACTCTGCAATCTACTCTAATTGAAAATGACACAAAAAGGTCAAGCACTAAACCTGATGTGCTAAAATTTCCTTTCATGACATACAGCCTTCATGAACAATATACTGTATCTTATACTGTATTTGAATCTAATGGAAATTAAGTATTGCACAGCATTTTTTATGCTGGGTCATTTTCCAACATACTGTTTTATAAAGACACAATAGATACAATAAATTTTGTAATGTTTTACAAGATCTATCATGAAACTTAGTGAGTAACAGCTATAGTCATTTTGTTTAAGAGCAAATCATAATAAAAACATATTTAACAGCATGCACATGTATAAATAGAGTAAGGTGACCCATGCAACCACAAAATGAATGAAGTAATAAAGAGCCTCTTGAAGCTTGTGATACACCCCTATATCCATTAAAGAAAACATATATAACTATACTAAAATTAAAAGCTTTTTAATAATGATTACAGAACAAAACCCAAGGGACTTACACGCAATAGGGGCGTGTCCTCATCCTAGAGCAGGAAGAAAGAGGTGAAATGTTTAGTACAAATAGTTCTCTCACGGCCTCAAAACTCGGTATGCAGCACACCACACACCATCTTAAAACTATTAAGACAAGAAACTACTATTAAGTATACACCACAGTCACCCACACTGTGTCAACAAAACCACACCAAACTAGCCAGACTACAGTAAGAATGCAATTCACTGATGTTGATGTAAAATCAAAGCGCACACAAAATTGAAAACTCAAAACCATTCACTGGAGAGCAAGTTTTCCATTTACCCATGTTGCAATTTCAGAATCTAAAATACTTGAAATGCCACTTGCAACCTACAGCAGCAATGAGTGTAATATTTCGCTGTAAAATAAACTTCAAAGAATGGTTGGAATAGGTTGCTTTCTAAACTAGGTTACTAATTTTCAATGGTGTAGAAACCTGTCATTGTACTATAAGGCATCAAAATTCCAACTGCTTATATGATAAAATAAACTTAAGAGAAAAGATATTCAAAACAAAATAAAAAATAACACTGAAGCAGTAATCTTTTGACAACACTAAAATACATACATAATGAATTTAAGCACATATTTTGCTATAGCTCTTTCGCAGTTACTACTTATGACAATCGATTCTCTACACGATTTAAAATAAGACTGAGCACAATGAGTAAGTAAATAGGTAAAGTCTCGTGTACAATGTAAATTGAGTTTCCCCTTCAAATCAACAATTTCCAAACAATACTTTGCACAACACAAATGCTACATAGCATACAACAGACCTGAGTGATGATATTTCCCCTTTCTTCTTCCTCCTGTTCCTCACCACTCAAGGCTTTTCGTAGTTTGTCCATCTTTTTCGCTTAGTAAAACTCGCCCAATATCTGAAAAAATATAAGCTGTCATCAATGATATGAAGCATATTATGGATGTAAAAAATCTATGTAATTTACTTATGTTTACTCAACTGAAGTCTTGTGAGGGTTAAGATTTTTTACTCTGTGGTCTGACTAAATTGAGGTCTTGTTAAAAACCACCTCTGTCCACCTATTTGAATTGAGTGAAGACAATCTAGTCCAGACAAAGGGACAAAAAATCGCTGATACAATTAAGTCAGTCTAGCTAAAGGTTTAGTCAGGGTTGTACCAAAAAATGTTGGAATCTGAATTGGTAAAACCAAAAACTACAAAACGTTACTGGCTAATTTGAATAATGAGAAGTGACTGAAGGTTCCAAAGGAAATTTTGGACTGCATTCTCTCATAAGGAACAGATATCTCCTCCCACGTCATACATGGATTACTGATCCTGCACTGAAAGCCCAATTCTAGCACAAAGTGGTTGCAGTTAGTCAGGCTGCAGCAATCTATCCGTATTTCCTTGCTCAGGTCATTGACCTCTTGTCAAGTGAGTCTGATTTTTTTTATGCTGAATCTCACTGACTACATCATGCCTAGTACTTCAATACCAAACCGAAAGGTACAGTATGAGTATTGGGATACAAGATGAAGGAAAATGCAAGTGAAATGGACGTGTCCACAAAACAATGATATTCCTCTTTCTCAAAACAGGTCATAAATAAACAATACAGGAAGTTCCCGGTTTACAACGGGTCCGGCTTACGACGTTCCGAGGTTACGTCGCTTTTCAAATACAGGTTGACCATCTTTAATCCGGCATCATTGGGACCTGGAGGGTTCCGGATTAGCCATTTATTAGGCTAGAATACATGAAACCTAGTAGCTAAGCACCTCATCTTAGAATTAAAATATCCCATAAATCAGTACAAGTTAGTTAATAAAGAAAAGACAATTATCAATACAGGTAGTGCTCGAGTTTGCGATAATTCGACTTACGATATTTGGCGTTATGATGGGGTTAGCAATTAATACCAGTAAAGTATTTAGGAAATATTTTTAGATTTCATGCAGGCAGCAGGTACAATCAGGCAGTAGAGAGAGACCAACTTACAATAGAAAAACTTCTTTTCCTCCATCTCTCTTTATTCCATCTGCTGGTTAAAACAGTAAAAGAGAATGATAAAATTATTGTTAGTAACGTTATACTCTTGCGTAAATGCGTACAGTATAGCCATAAACAACCGAACGGGAAACTGTTGTTTTGCTAATAATCGTATCGGATAACAACTGTTTTGCTTGTATTTCAACCATCGTGACAGTAATACACAATTACCGTAGTTATGTTACAAATGACGTTAAGTACTTTGTACAACAGGACTGATATATTTTTTTACACTACACCCTTATTCGCTTTGGAGAAAAGATCGGCAGGGAAATATACTGCTACAGTAACTTTTTTGCTGTGTTGGCTGAAGCTGAGAAACAATGTTCAAGCTACTAATGACTATAAATTATCGCATCGGCAACATGGATGAAACTCTGATAAATAAAACTGGAGAGAATATATTTTAATCAAAACTACTGAGCATGAAAGAATACAAATTACTACTGTTTTCACGCTGATAAAAGATAAATACGTAAAGCTCGTATTACGATGAAATCAAGAGAAAATACCGAACAGAATCTTGATTTTTTTTTTTACACAAAACAAACATGCCCCCAAAACGGCCAGCCGCGATTCCCGCGAACATCATATATTAACGAAAAAATAGCTAAATTAATTTCACAACGAGACATATTTTAGTTATATTTTGACTTAAAAACACTTCGTATAATGAAAATATCCGTGTTCCAAATAAATAAAGTATCCATATTCATTTACGCTAACTTGAAGCAAGAAAAGCGCTTTCAACTTAGTTAAATGCAGCGAAATAAACACTGTGATATCGATTCCTAAAACAAAACATTGATCGCAATTTATAATACAAAAGCAATATGAGAATATATGCAATTGGAAACAATGTAGTAAAGCATAACTTTTTAAAAGATCCATGAAAAAGATGCACATTCGTTATGTTGATGTTTATATAATACTGTTAATATGTGAATAGAGTTCAGTATAATGTAGGCTAGGCTACCAGTTTGTTGGTGCAGCACACTGCGCCACCAAATCAGAGCGGCTGGTGAGCGAGTTAGCGCAGCGACCCGGGAAATTTGAAAATTAGTGCGGAAACATTAGAAATTACTCTAGCCGAAATTTGTGCCGGGTTACTGATTGTTCAGGACTACTGATTGCCGGATTAGTGATGGCCAACCTGTATATTCATCAAAAATTATTTCCCGGTTTACGATGCATGTTCCAGGGTTACGCCACGTCGTACGCTGATCCGACGGAGGAAATATGGCTCCAAAACGGCAGAATAATCAAAATTTATAAAACTCAATAAAAATGCAGTTTACATTGTTTTCGATACACCCAAAGCATTAAAAGTAAGGTTTTCTTAGGATTTTTTATGATTTTCGACGATTTTTCAGTTTACGATGATTTTCAGTTTACGACGCGGCGTAAAAACGGAACCCCCTTCGTAAACAGGGAACTGCCTGTACTGAACTTAATACACCTACATTCTGGTGGGACACTGAACCCTACATCAGGTTGGGTTACAACAAATTACTGGCACTTGCATAATTTCTGGGATGGTTGGAGGAGGCTAAGTAAAGCAAGGCACCCTAGGTTAGATATGATTAGTCAGATTGGGCTAGGTCAGAGTGTGTCCTTGTAGTTACCATTGTCACTTCTTCAGTATTTGCATTTGTGTATAGTTTAACAGTTTATTTCATATAAAACTAGAAACATTGATACAGTTATTTATAATGACCATTTCATGCAAAAATCTAAAATTCTTTTGTTCACACATGTTACCATATTAATTTGGAGAATTCTTCAAGGGTATAAAATCAAATGTGCTATCTTATGGTAATCTTTTTGATAGTAAACATTAACCAAAGATAAATAATTTCTCTTAAGGTTTTGTGAATCAGTGAGTACAGTATCATAATTCCACTCATCTTCAGTTCACCGGGTGGTGTTGGTTTCATGGAATTTTTGCCTCAATTAGTCTTGGGCCAACCATGTTTGACTGTCTCATTAATGGTGACCACCAGTGATTTTTTACAATTTTTTCCATATGGTAACAATGTTATTGCCTACTGCAATTTTCTTTTTCAAATTTGGTGTCTCTGGAGTCAGTGTAGAGTCCTGAGTGACAAAAACCTGTGTACTCAGGAAAGAATAATGGGTAATCCCACAGTTTACGGGTCCAAATTCACTGCATTATGTAAAGTCATGATCACACAGATTTTTTATCAAATATTTAATGAATCATGGAAAATAATGAAAAAATGAGCAGTTTACCTGCTTACAGAAGCAGATATCGTAAAAAAAAACAAAGAGAATAAAGGGGGAACGTAAATAAACAAAAATATGTCTTGGGGGATACAGACCCATAGAATTTTGAGAAAATTGTAAATCTCTGCTCCTGTAAGCAGATAAACTGCTCATTTTTTCAGGTTTATAAAAAAAAGCAGCTGCTGAAGAGCAAGACCCTGTGCCAGGTTCCTATCTGGCTCCTGGTTCCTAAGTGCTCACTCCACATAGTTGCGGGCACACTACACTGCTCACGTGAGGTGCAGAACTTTATTCCCTTTGTTTTTTTACAATCTGCTTCTGTACGCAGGTAAACTGCTCATTTTTTAGCAAATGTACTTCTGTTTGATGATCTCTTGAAAGAAGAAACTGTAAATAGGAAAGGAAACTTAAACACACACACAAGGGAGCAATGAATTTGGACCCCTGAACTGTAGGATTACCGAGTAATGTACTTTATGGTCTACCAGTTTCAACAAATATAAGGTAACAGACTGTGATCAACCAATAGTTATGTGCAAGGGAACCCTAGCACCGTGCACTCAGCACCTACACTTACAGTAGGTGGGGCTTTTTAGCTAGTGTAAAGCAACCTTACATTCCTAATCATGCTCAATCAAAGCAATAACGCAGCCTAGTTCAGCCCACCACATACTAATCACTTTAAACTGGGTAAAAATGCACAATGAGGTTAATTAATAGTTACAGAAAATATTAGTTCCTCATTGGACGGGTGGGTACTGTTCTCAGCTAGCACTCTGCTAGGCCCGCGTTCAATTCCCTGACCGGGCAATGAAGAAATAAGAGGAATTTATTTCTGGTGATAGAAATTAATTTCTCGTTATAATGTGGTTTGGATTCCACAATAAGCTGTAGGTCCCGTTGCTAGGTAACCAATTGGTTCTTAGCCACGTAAAATAAATCTAATCCTTCGGGCCAGCCCTCTCTAGGAGAGCTGATAATCGGCTCAGTGGTCTGGTTAAACTAAGGTACACTTAATTTATAGAAAATACTGCATAATATATGAAACCTTGAACTTTGTGGCATGAATATTGTAACCTGGAAAAGCATATATATATATATTATATATAATATATATAATATATATATATATATATATATATATATATATATATATATATATATATGTATATATATATATATATGTATATATAATGAGCGTACGTTTAAGCAAGGAAAATTTCGCCTCCCTAGCCTGGGTAATACCCTAATGATAAGGGCTCCTAATGGCTACTAAAATACAGAACAGCACACAAGATTCGACTGCCAGACATAAACAGGAATACACATAACGAAGGAAAAGCCAAGAAAACACAAGAAAAAATCTGAAAACACTCACCCGACAGTAGAAATGAACTAATCCTGTTACTGGTTATATCGTATCGCACTGTGACAGTCGTTCACTCAGGTGATAGCCAGGCATAGCCCCCTACCCACTAGTCCCCCCCTATTAGATGTTTACTCAATATTCTACACATGGCAATTAGGTATAATTTCTAGTAAAGAGTCTCGCTAAACAAGTTATCTATGAACGTTTTTCATCTCAGTCGTGTTGTATTTGAATGATTTTGATTGTTAATACATTTATTATCTTATTTAAAAATAAATATACAGATTTTAAGCTATTTTAAGGAACGCTGATTATCAGATGAATATGGCATCAAAATGAGAATTCGCCTGAATACGTGGGATTGATGCGTGTAGAGGGTGGAATTAATATTCCTAGATGTTTGTGTTAAGAGACGTTTCTTTGGTCTTTTTCGAGATTATTTTAAAGTAAAGTTGACTTTAATGAATGCCGTAGCGTAAATTATATTAAAGAGTTAAAATTAAATATATTTAAGAAAATATGATTATCCTTTAAGCCTCAAAAGACACTATTTTTATTATTTTTTATTGAATATGAATAATTTGCGATCTTTTAGACTCAACGGTTCCATACGAGACTGATAAACAAAGGAGGACCTTTTAGAATGCGCTTGTGCGTCGGTGGGATTCTATCTCGTAGATCTCTGTGTAAACTGAAATCAGTCTCGGCAATTTTGTTGTAGCACTTTGGTGTTCTAACGTTATAGCTGCTGTCTTGAATGAACGAAGACTCGGAAGAAGGAACAGTGAACGAAGAAGCAACAATGAACCAAGAAGTAACAGGGAACGAAGGAGCAAGAGGTAAGTTAAATACACTAGAATACTTATGTTTTCGAGGCGAGTTGGCTGTAGGCCTCCTAACCTTGCTGTATGCCGAGGGAATCGATATATATAATTCCGTAGGCAGCTCTATTTTTAGTGGAGGCTAATGTAGACAGAGACATGTAAACGGCAGAATGATTAAAATGGTGGTAAATAGGTTATTTTTAAGGAATGAAAAGATGCTGCTATTTACTACGTGCGGTGATGACTTTCGACGATGTCGGAACCATAAAATCTCTTGAGATGTTTTCTGGGTGGCGACCTCAGCCCTAAGCCGCTAAGGTAGTTTGGAAAATGGTCGTGGTTGAAGTTTTTATCTAGTGTTAACTTAGAGGCTTATGTAAGTTTTTCATTATAACCGCTGGTGATACTAAGGAGGCTGTCTGCATGGAGATGTTGTTTAATTGAACAATATCCCATAGCCTAGAAAAGCACGCAATACCTAGGTCAAGGTCAGCACAGATCCTATCAGTCATGAAGAAAACAATGAAAAATTCACGGCGGGTATTTCTGCTTATGGCAGTTTCTTAATGGTTTTTGGAGTAAAACAATTAATGTTAATTTTTGGCAGTCAGCTGTAATTAACCTAGAAGTCCATCCAACAAAAGGGTTTCCTCTGCTTCTTCACAAGATAAGCACTGTTACGTCTTTTCGGATGGTTCAATATCCCGTGAAGCAAGTGCAATACCTTGGGAACTGGTTTTCTACCTGGAGCTTCAGACACTGGCAGTGCATTTGTTTACCCATTGTTTGTTGTGGCCCATGGAATGTCCCTATTCGTGTTTAGTACTGCAGGCGGAGTTTACCATTTGTTAACAGGTTATTGCACTTGCTGCTTTTTTGAACCGTTGGCTGGGCGTAACCGTGCTCATGTCTTGTGAAGTATACTGTATGGAAACCCCTTGGATGGATTTCAGGGGTTAATTTCAGGTTAGTCAGGCCGACCGCCAAGAAGTGGCGTTAGCTCTGGCTCATCAAAAATTGGTGGACCATTCTCACTAACCACTGTCGA
Organism: Macrobrachium rosenbergii; assembly: GCF_040412425.1. NCBI lineage: Eukaryota > Metazoa > Arthropoda > Malacostraca > Decapoda > Palaemonidae > Macrobrachium > Macrobrachium rosenbergii. The sequence continues at coordinate 30,948,508 of NC_089742.1, read as the reverse complement.
TACCTAACTTAGTTCTACCCAAATATTTATTGAATCATGGAAAACACACACAATTGAGCAGTATATCTGCTTACAGAAGAAGAGGTTATTACAAAACAAAAACATGTCTTATTGCACATTGCTGGATCCATAGTTTTTTGAGCAGAATGGTGACACTCACTGCCTTATCCATGTTTTGAATGATTCTTGCCTTCAGCATGTACAAATGGCTGCTTGAGCAAGACAGCAATGCCAGGTTCCTGGTTAAGCACTCACCCACAAACACAGGGTCCATGCTACACTAATCTCTAGTTATCAAGCTTTATTCCCTTGTTTTTACAATCTCTGCTTTTGTACCCAGGTAAACTGCTCATTTGTTAAAAAATACTGAGTGGCTACATTGAAATCGGAACCTGACCATTGCCAGTTTTCAGTTCAGGACCTACCACACAGTGGCAGCTTGACAAGAAAAATTGGTGGAGGGAACAACGCAAATGTTAACAGTTTAGAATTCTTTATCTAGAATTTGAATGCGGTCATTTTTGCGTTTCTGATTTCAGTTTTTAGTCGAAAGCCCTTACATGTTTTGAATGATTCCGAGTAATTTTGCAGGTTGGTATTTTTAGGGTTGAGGTGAAATTTTACCCCAACCCTAGTTATCAATTTTACCGTCCCTAACCAGGAGAACCTACTGGGGGCTGATTACATATATAAAAACACATACCGGGCCTTCTGACTTTCAGGACCATTCGGAAGTCAGTTCTGTTTCTTTAAGTGGCAAATTGAGCGGAGATGGATGAGGGCCATGTTAACAGGATTCTGTGCTAGGTCACCGGGTCTCGTGGTTTGGGTCAAAGGTCCAACTACTTACCTATACGGAGGTATTTTGGTTGTTGCCCCGGTAAACTGTTAACTACCCAAATATACTTCTGTTTGCAGATCTGTTGAAAGAAGAAATTGAAAATAGGAAAGAAAATTTAAAAACACAAGGGAGCAATGAATTTGGACCCCTAAACTGTAGGATTACTGAAAAGGGTGTATAGGCTATGATGCAATGTAGGTGAGATAACTTGAACAAATTACTGAAATGTGAGAAATATACTGAGGGGCTGGTACAAAACATATTGTCTCGCAGAGCTTTTCTGCATAAAACCGTAAAAAAAAGATGGTGAATTTTTCAAGTTAACTCACCTGCAGTGCATCATATACACCGTTTTCTTTATTGTTTAGTCAAATAAAATATGATTAAGATATAGTGTCTCTGTGCGGAGCTGCTCCTCTTTGCAACAGAAACATATGCTTGTTACTACTATTTCTTCTTTGGCTAGTATGACTACCAGTATGTAAGTAACTAGACCATGAGTAGTATTTAGTACTAATCACAGCTGTCAGAATTGGTATAGAAGAAAAGTTTTAAAGTTCATGAGATAAAACAGTTGTGTTCTGTAGTTGAAAATTTCTTTTGCAAAAACCCATGAAACATGTTATCATATGTAGGCTATTATATATATGATAAGACCTGTTTTTGGTGGCTAATTGTTTTGCTAATTTATCTTTATTTTGCAGGGTCCTTTAATGATGAAGATAGGGAGAGGCACAAAAAACAGCAGCGGTTGTGCAATAGCCTGGGTTCTCTATTGTCAGGCATAGACAGGAGTAAAGTCAATGCCAACACTGCTCCCAGTAAGAGTAATGGTAATTTATCTGCAGCTGGTTCAAATGTGACCAATGACAGAGGCCAACAGATGGCATCTACTTTGGGTAAGTACACGTTAATTCATGAATTCAATTTTTTGCAAAACTTTAAAACACCTGCCAGACAGAGATCAGTGACATCCCATAAATGACAGATATTCTTCTTCACATGAGGCCAGTGGCAATTACATCTTCCTTTTTTGTGGAATTCCATGAAAATTGAACTTTTTTGCCTTTTATGTGTGGTGTGGAAGTCACCAGATGTCTGGGAGCAGTTTATAGCTGGAGGTTTGGTAGTGAGTGAGTCAAGGTGATAAGGCATTGGGTGCAAGAATGGGAGGGACAAAGGTTGATTGTGTTTGGGGTAGCTGAAATGTGTAAGGGTAGAAGGCAGAGTACTTATAGCATCATGGAAACAGGCTAATCCTCTCAAGTATCTCCCCATCTATGCTGGATAAGGAGGGTCTTACTGCATATACTCTATAGGCCTATATATACTTCATCACTGCATCTTGAGTTTGTTGCTTCATTTATAAGTACTAGTATAAATTTTTGTATCCTTTGTGCCTTTCACCTCTTTTGAATATTGCAAGATAAAATTGAAATGCAATTGAAAATGGAATATTAATCATATCTTTAATTGCTTATATATGCTTGCTTCATTTCTGTTTAATAATTGCTGCAATATTGTTATTATTTAAGTTAATGTGGGTGGCTAGGGGTGGAGTATACAAACCAGGGCTTTTTATCACAGCTCCCACCTCAAACCCCCAGCTTTTCCACTGAGGCCAAAGGAAAAAGTCCTTGGAGACAGTATGTGAGGGAAGGGTATTCCCCCAATTACCCTGCTTCCCTATAGCCACCAGTTAACCACCTTGTTACCAGCACCAGTGACCATCACAAGCTCACACTGCAGGAGACTGCTCTAGAAAGGTTGTGCTTTGTAAACTAGGAAAAACAAAAAACAATTTAAATTTTATATTTTTGAGGTGAAACGTATCCTCCATCATTAGCTTTATCTGCAGCTAATTGGCACAGGTTCAACAAGTGTTAAAATTGAAACATTTGTTAACAAGCGAATGCTCCCAACAGATACTTCCCCACCCTTTAGGGGGTGGGGTTAAGACAGCGAGTGTTTTGAGTGTTCAGTCATCTCTTGTCGGTGAATAGCCTATGGCCTGATGTGTAGACAGGTGCTCTGAAATTTTTGCTTTTCGTGTTACCAGTTGGATTGTGTGGTTTTGGTCTGTAATTGGCAACATGTATGATTCTTCTGTATCTTCCTCTTCGAAATCTGTTAGATTTTGTAAGGTAGGTTATAAGACCAGGTTGAGTAATTGACATGCATATTAAGTAATTGATGTACAGGCAGTCCTCAGTTATCAGCGTGGTCCGGTCCAACGGTGTGACGATAAGCGAAAGTTGGTCAGGAAATTTCCTATCTAGATTCTCCTTGTGCCTGGACATTCAAGACATCCAAGAATTTCTGAAGACCTTACTCCAGTTCAGAGGTTGCACCATTGTCCCTTAGTCCCATATAGTTACAGTGGACCCCTGCCTATTTGTGGTTCCAGATTCGCTGCTTCACCTATTCATGGATGTCTCTGTGGAACATATATACACGTTATTTGCAGAAAATTTGCCTATTTGTGGTTTTTTTCATAGAGAGGGATTCACTAATTACTGTGTTTTCACATAATTTTCATGACTAAATACACTTTTTGTGATGAAACTGTTAAAATAATCTGGTATAAGCATTTTTTGAGGGATTTTTGGTGTTTGAACTATCAAAATAGGGTTATAAGCATTTTTAGAGTGGTGTCAAATATTCGCGGATTTTAGCTATTAGCAATGAGCAGAGTTAGTATGCATCCTCGAATACGGAAATTGGACTGTACTTCAGACCATGAATAAAGAGATACAGTAAACCCCCGTATTCATGGACTCATGTATTCGCCGATTTCTCTGTGGAATGTATCTACCCATTATTCGCAGAAAATTCGCCCATTCACGGTATTTTTCACTGAGAAATATTCACTAATTACTGTATTTTCATGTCATTTTCATGACTAAATGCACTTTTTGTGATAAAACTTGTTAAAGTACTCAGGTATAAGCATTTTAATGGTTTTTTTTTTGTGTTTAAACTATCAAAATAGGCAGTTCTAAGTGTTTTTAGAGGGGTTCTAAGTATTCGCGGATTTTAGCTATTTGTCCGGGGGGGGAAGGTAGCGGTACGCATCCCTGCGAATACGGGGGTGTTTACTGTATAGCCTTTTGCGTTATAGTCACAAGTAGTCAAGACTACCCAAAATGGTATAATCTGTAATGCTACCCAAAATATTGGTGATTTATAGAGTGAAGTGAAGCAGTCAAATGTGGAAGGGTTGTGGACAAATTGTTCCCCCAATCTGCAGCAATTTAAACCTTGACACTCTAGTACGTGGTCATCTTCTCCAGTCCATCATCTTCAAGAGTAGCCAGCTTTCCATCATCGGGTTATTAATGTTAACCCCAGAGTGCGCCTTCATGACATTGATGGAATTAGAGGACATGTCAGTCTTAAATCATCATTTTTAAAAATATCTCTCTCTCTCTCTCTCTCTCTCTCTCTCTCTCTCTCTCTCTCTCTCTCTCTCTCTCTCTCTCATTTATATATACTGTATATATATGTACCCTGTACTAGTACCAGGACGTTGGAGTCAGAACAGCGGAACAGGAAGTTATTATTGAATTACGGGAGTCAGAGTCCTTAAAAATGTTCTGACTTCTGATTAAATAAATGAGAGTATTAATTTTTGATGGCACTGTATATTCTGCTTTCTTGATAATAAACTCTCCAAATGTTATTTTCATTGGTCACAGTTTTGCTGAACATTGACCAAAGTGCTAAAGGGAAAGAGGCACTAAGATAGCAGTTGACTTGCACCACGGAATGAAGAAGTTATAAGCATTGGTAACTCAGAATCAGAGTCATTCTCTTCAAATGAAAATTTAGTCTTTGAACCACCGAAGTAAATCAATGCTTCTTAAAACTGAAGAGCAACCAGCAGATGTCCAAACAAAGAAATTTGGGAGGATATTTCAGTTGGAGTAAAACCAGCAGAAAAGTATGACCATGCATCAAAATCACAATAGAAGAAACCATCCCAGCTTATCCAGAGGTCATTTGGGATATAGCTAGAACTCTAACAGCAAGCCACCCACCCCAGTCAGTGTTGAGAGACTGTTTTTCTCCACTGAAAAGAAGGGCTTCTGTTTATATGAACTAAGTTTTAAGTAAACATTAAATTTGGATCTTTTACTTAACCCCTGTGCTCTAGGCATAATGATTTTTGTAATGAAAGTATTTTAGGGATGAACTTTTCTGCCCTTTCCAGTTTAATTGTAATTTCATTTAATGTAACAAGCAATTTTTCAATTTTATATTTAGACAGTACTTTCCATTAAAGAAAGAATGGTTATATGGTTATATTTACCTAAGTAAGGTTATTTCTTTAACTATTGATCATTTGTCAACTTATTAAGGTATTAAGTTCTTTTTTCAAGTTTTAACTTACGATCTCTATACGTATGTAATTAGATGTACTGTGGATTGAAATTTGAGCAACAAAGGGAAGCTTGTTTTTATTGTAATTCCTTGAAGTTGATGATTTAAAAGTGTCACCAATAATCATCAAGTTCCAGGAAGTACAACATGTATAAAGGTGCCTCAAATGCTTAAACGATGATGGTGAATGTAACAACAAGCTAAGCAGGAAGTCATTTCATTATGAGGTGTTATATAGACTGAATAATGGTATAACAGTATGCTTTAAGCAACAAGTATGCCAGCAGTGTAATTCCTTAATGTTGGTAATTTTACAGAATTTAACAACCTTTAGGAAGTACACTCAATCCAAAAAGCATTCACGTTCTTACCAATTCAAAAGACTGGATGGAAAATTCATTACACATCTCTTTTGACCAATTGAATAAAGGTTAGGAAGTTCTTGGATAAACATAACGGCCAAGAAAACACTGAACTATAAACATAAAGGTGCGTGTCACATAACTCCTTGAAGTTGGTAACTGAGGGGCAACCAACATTATCAACCTCCCAGGAAGCACATCTTCATAAAGAAAAACGAATGTTAACTCCCATGCTTTTGTTGCCTAGAGTAGCACAGGCCTTATGTACAGGTTGACGATTATGAATTGTAATTTCGTCTTAACCTGTCATATAGCGTAGCAAGAACACGGGAGTCTTGTATTGTAAACGTTGGATTGAAATATTAGCCACAAACAGAAGCTTGTTTGAAGTTGGTTTAAAAACATAACCAATAATCATCAACCTCCAGGAAGTACACAATGCATAAAGACACCCTTAAGACATAATTGATGATGAGTGTGATGATAACCTAAGGTGAAAATCATTTCATTCAGAGGTGTAATATCGAGTAAATGATGGTTCATTACATGTCAGATAATAGGTATACCAGCAGTGTAATTCCTTAATGTTGGTAATTTTATTGAAATTAACAACCTTTAGGAAGTATGCTCAATCCATGAAAGCGCTTGTTCTCATACCAACTAATTGGATGGAATATTTATTTGACATCTCATTTGACGAACTGAGTAAAGGTTAAGAAGCTCTTGGATAAATGTAATGGCCAAGAAAACATTGAACTATAAACAGAAGGGTGCTCATAGCGTAACTCCTTGAAGTTGATAATTTAAAAAGTTTAACCAACAATTATCAACCTCCAGGAGGTACATCGTTATAAAGAAATATTGTTGTACAGATTTGGAAAGTACTAGTACCTTCCTATATATTGCATGAAAAAGAGGGTCCCATTTCATGTGGTATAATTGGATTTTACCAGGCAGCAGACCATCGAGTTCAGGACCTAAGAAAGTAGAAGTGGATAGCTGGGATGCTCTAAAATTCAGTGAGCGCCAGGATAATGATGAAGTCAATGCAGGATGGCTCGAAAGTGAAAAGAAATTAGGTAAGCTCATTTTATTTTTCGTAGCTAATATCGTAGGAGGGTGTTTGATAACATTAAATTTCCCCTTGCCACTTGCATCATATTCTTGTTCTTTATCTGGTTTGCCAATATATTTTATAATGTGGAATCTTCTGATTTTATAAAAGGCATTGTCTCCTTGTTTTGATTTTAAGGGAACTTTAACTTGTGCTTTGATTGTGTTTTTCTGTTAACCACTCCAGAATTTTATGTGATTGTATAAGAAGGTCCTGCTAAACATTGTGTATGTTTCATGATCAGTTGTATTGGCAAAAATGAGTTATCAGTTTTAACTTCTTTTGGCAAATACAGTATATGAATACTTTGCAAGTCATTTCAACCCAACCTTAGGATCCTATACCATATATCTTTTGGTTCAGATACTAGTGAGTACCTTTTTATTCCCTTATAAAATGTCACAATTTGAAGAAAGTTGATTAGATTTACTGATTAAAAAAACTGATGGAAGTGAAGTTATATTTCAGTGATACTAACCACCATCTCTCCATCCCTACATAACAGGATTATCTAATTAGTGCCTGAAACAAAAAAGTTAAGTGAAAAAGAAGTTTGCAGGTAGGGGTCCTCTATCCCCCAGTTTTAGGAAGATCTATTGAGTATACAGTAGTTTGTTTTGTAATTTTTTTTTTTTTTTTATAAATTTCTTAATACAGGCGGTCTGGTTATCATGAGGTTCTATTTCTGGTGTAATATGAAAATCGTAATAACCAGATTTTAGCCTTTTTAAGCCTTTTGGTGCTTATCGGCGCCAAAAAGCTCAGATTTTCAGTTATCAACATCTTTATTAGGTATGTATCAGTACCAGGAATCGGAAATTGGCGATTTTCGATGCCGAAAATTGCCGATTTTCGTCGCTAGACAGGTGCCATAAAACCGATCGCCGATAACCAAGTCAGCCGGTAACCAGGGACTGCCTTTACCATCAGAAAAATTAATTCAATCCCTATGCTCCAGGTACATTAGTAGAAATATTTTAGGGAAGAACTTTTCCATCCTTTCCAGTTTAATTGTAATTTCATTCGAATTTCCTTTAATGTACCAAGTAATTTTCAGTTTTACATTTATACAGTACTTTTCATTAGAGAAAGAATGGTTATATATAAACAACTTACCAAGTAATTACATAGTTATAGTTTCCACTCGTACGTCAGCTAAAATTGTAAATTTCGCGGGTCGCGCTATTTGTTTTGGGAAGGTGACTCCCCCCCCCACTTTTGGGGAAAGAGAGGAACAACTCGGCAAACAACTTCAGTTTGTTTCTGCCGGCTGATGGCTGTACATCAGTTGTTAACAGCAGCTTAGTTTTGGAATTCGTTGCTTTTCCGATTGTTCATTTCACCCAATTGGTTAAGTATTCTTGTATGTGGGAGCCTTTCGGCACATTTAGATAGTGTTATGTTTCTTTTATGAGACCGTTGTTGACTGATAGTTCACGATTAACTTTTTACTGATTTTGACCTTTTTAGTTGACTTGTTTACTTCAAGATGTCTGACTCAAGGTCAGCTAGCATTAGGTACTGCAGCAAAGGCTGCAATACTCAACTGACTAAGTAAACCTACGATTCACATACTCTGTACACTAATTGTAGGGGCCAGGTGTGCCCAGTAGATTTAAGATGTTAGGAGTGTATAGACTGGGATGATAAAAAGTGGAAGTTTAAATCTCTGTGACTCCTGTTCCCAGTCCTCAAATTGTTCTACCCTCTCCTTTACCTGGCTCCCACGCTTCTAAACCCGACCCCATTGCCAGCCTCAAGTCGAAATTTGACAAGAGATTCTAGTTGATTGTGGAGATCTTGGGCCAATTATGGCCCTCAGTGAAAGTCCTAATGGACAAAGTTAGTGGGAATAGTGCTAGTGAAGTGTTGGCGGAGAGGTGGCTGCTTGTCCTTTGATTCTGTGGCGAAGTCAATGGCATCTCCCCAAAACTGGGAGGAGTCAAACTGGTAGCCTAAGGGAGTCGGTGGGATCTCTCCAGTGATGCCTCAAGTGAACCTGTTGCCCGATTCCCAATTTGCAGCGGAGAGCCACTGGAAAGATGTCTATGAATGTGCATCGTCTCTTGGTTAGAAGTTCTAGTTCCAGCGCCAATGAACGCTTCATCTGAGTCACACCATTGAAAAGATGTGAAGTGGATGTGTGACACTCACTTCAAGTGCCTTGTAAAAGGTTCAAAGAACCCGTTGGTATCCCTCGTCCACCCTGTAGTCACTGGGACAGCCCAGAGTGTTTTTCTTTGGAGCATCCTGTAGTAGAGAGCCAGATTTTGGCTCGCAAACGTTCTACTTCTCGTAAGCGCTCCTCATCATCTTTTGAATGCCAGTCTTTTTCTCCTCAGCGCCCGAGCGCCTAGCAGTTCCTGAGTTTTTCTTGGAGTCAGAGCATCCAATAGTGCATAGGGCCAGTGTGCTTTTAAGCCTTATAGTCACTGGGCACTCCGCATCCAGCACCTGTTACTGCAAGCCCCAGTGGCTTGGCACAAGAATCTCCAAGTGCTCATTAGCACCCATTGCCCTCCGAGCTCCTCAAGAGTGCCCGAGCACCTGTTAACGTCCAAGCACCCAGTAGTTACTGAGCGCTCATTGGCGCCTGAACGCCCAATTTTGACTGATTGTCCAGTTCCAGCTTTCGGGCGCCCAGCACCGTCTCTGTCTTCTGCGACTCCAGCAATCTAGCGCCCTGCGCCTTCACACACATAAGTGGCTCCCATCCTTCAAACTACAGTAAACCCCCCATATTCACGGTCTCATGATTTGTGGACTTCTCTGCGGAACGTATATACACATTTGCAGAAAATTCGCCCATTCGCAAATATTCACTAATTACTGTACTTTCATATAATTTTCATGACTAAATGCGCTTTGTGTAATAAAACTATTAAAATACTCAGGTATAGGCAGTTTTAGAGGGTTTTTGTTTTGTTTTAACTATCAAAATAGGCAGTTCTAAGTGTTTTTAAAGGGGTTTTATGTATTCGCGGATTTTAGTTATTCGCGGGGGGAGGCATCCCCTTGTGAATACGGGGGGTTTACTAGTCCTCGGGCGCCTGCAGCTGTTGATTCGCCCTCGGATCCTATTCAGTACAAGCTTGACAGTATTTTGGGCCTACTCAAGAAAGCTCAGTTGGCTCCTCAACCTCCAGCAGGTTTATCCTTATTCCCAGTATCTTTTGATGAGGAAGACGTAGCTGTCTGTGATGCTCCTCCTTCAGCTTTTGCCTCCTTACTGAGATATCTCCTTGCTTCTTTTCCGGGGGTTCTTTTCACCAGCGGCCCCTTCTTCCCCTGCTTCTAAGTTGGTGCTTTCGTCTTCAGCGAAGAATGCCTTGAATGAGGTTGAGGGATGGCTCGCAGAGCAGAGGAGAGCCTTCTTCAGTTTTCTTCCTTCCAGGTTGTCTCGAAGGAGGTACTTGTCTTATTCCACCAGAGAAGCTCCTTTGGGAGTTCCTGCCTCCTCCCAAGGGGACTTCTCTGGGCTAATGGATTCGTCACATAGATCAGTATTCTCTTCAGCCAAGATTACGTTCATCCACTTTTGAGTTGGCTCATCCTCTCAAGGACTTATTCAAAGTTTTTGAAGTTTTGAGCTTCCTGGACTGGTCTGTTGGTGCTCTTGCATGCAAGATTAAGGACTGTGCCGTTTTGCCTGAGGATTGTGCCGTGGATTGGCTAGGGGTCCTCTCTTGCACAGATAAAGGCATTAGGGATGGCTCCAAAGAGTTGGCCTCTCTGTATGCAATGGGAGTACTTAAAAAGAGAGAGCTTTGGTGCTCTTATACTTCTAAGGGGTTACTCCCTTGCAGAAATCGGCACTCCTGTTTTCTCCCATTGACCAACATCACCTGTTCCCACAAGCCACGGTGCTTGGAATCGCATCAGACTTCCAAAAGGAAAGCACTCAGGACCTTTTGGCTCAGTCCTCTAGACATCCTAAAGAGGCAACTGCCTTCGGTTCCAGGGTGGTCTCTCCTCTGCAGATGCTGCCCTTTCGTGGCAGCAGTCAAAGGGCTTAGTCCAGACCCCACTCTAGCGTCCGTTTCTTGTCACGTGCCATCGAGAAGTCCTCCTCTAGATCTTCCTCTCGAAAGTGAGGACTCTGTCCTCTGTACTCCAGTAGGAGCCAGACTTCTTTTCTTGTGAGAGAGATGGAGAGAAAAAGGAGCAGAACCTTGGATTGTAAATGTCCTGAAGGGGGGCTACACTATCCCTTTCAGGGAGAAACCTCCCTTAGTCAGCACGCCCATCGTCTTGACGGCCTACTCTGTAGGCTCAGAGAGGTTTATGGCCCTCTCAGAAGTTTTCGTCCCTCCTCAGAAAGGGGCCAATAGAGTTAGTTGAAGATGTGAATTCTGTAGGGTTCTACAACCAGTCAAAGATGTGAATTCTGTAGGGTTCTACAACCACTTGTTTGTAGTTCCCAAATCGTCAGTAGGCTGGAGGCCTGTCCTGGACGTCAATGCCCTGAATTTCTTCATCCTGAAGATGAAATTCAGGATGGGGATGAACCAGACCATCCTGTCATCCATTCACCAGGGAGATTGGATGACTTCCATCGATATGCAGGATGCGTACTTCACGTCCCTATCCATCCGGACTCCAGGAAGTACCTCAGGTTCGTGTTCAAGAACAGAGTATTCCAGTTTCATGCTCTGTGCTTCAGCTTTTGATGGCTCTCTAAGTCTTCACCAGAGTTCTTGCTCCTCTCACAAAGTGGCTCCATCTCATGGGAATCAACATCTCCCCTTACCTAGATGATTGGCTTCTTCGGGCTCAATCGAGAGAGAAGTGTACAGAGGACCTTTGGAGGACCCTTCTCTTAGCCAAAAACCTGGGCGCACTAATCAGTATGCAGAAGTCCCAGCTGACTCCATCTCAGGAGATTCTATGTTTGGGAATGATAATAGACTGGGAATTTTGGGGTTTTTCCATCCCCCAAGAGAGTGAGGTCCTGCCTGAGGACGTTGAATGGGTTTCCATCTCTTGAAAACTGCTCAGCCAACAAGTGGGTTAGTCTTCTGGGGACATTGTCCTCCATGAAGCAGTTCATCTCTCTAGGCAGACTCCATGTGAGAACTCTACAGTTCTTCCTGAGGATCAGCTGGGACAGGAAGAAATTCCCAGACACGTTCGTTTTTCCTGTGACTCCCAAAAGAAAAGAGAGACTTGCTATGGTGGAATTCCGAAAGAAAGTTGTTGGAGGGAAAGTCTCCCCTCCTTTTGAACCCCAACCTAGACTTCTACTCAGAGGCGTTGGATCTAGGTTGGGGAGCAAGGAAGTGTCAGGGACATGGTCCTTGGAGCAGAAAAATTGCCATATCAATGTTAAAGAATTAAAAGTGATGCACTTAGGACTTCAGTTCTTCGCATTGGAGATGTTCAGCAAAACAGTGGCAGTCTACTCAGACAACACTACTGCATTATCTTACATCAAAAAGCAAGGGGGACTCACTCCTTCTCCCCATACGAAGCAGCGATAGACCTTCTCCTCTGGGCAGACCAGAATCACACCAGAATCCTAACACGTTTCATTCAGGGGAAACCTAAATGCCCTGGTGGACAGTTGAGATCGTCAAGCAGGTTCTCCCCACAAGTGGACCCTAGATCCTCCCTGGTCTGCTTAAAGTCTGTGAAACTTAGGAGAAACCAATTCTGGATCTTTTGCAACCTCAAGACCATCATCTCCTGTTGTTCTGTTTAGTGCAGATCCCCTAGCATGGACAACAGATGCCATGCTGCAGGACTGGTCGAACAAAGACCTCTATGCCTTCCCTCCGTTCAGCCTGGTGAGACAGGTCATAAACAAATTCAGTCTCATCAGAACGTGTCAATGATTTTAATAGCTCCGTTCTGGCCATAGAAGGAGTGGTTCCCAGACCACCTCGACCTTTAGTTGATTTTCCAAGACTACTACCGCAAATGCCAAATCTACTCAGACAATCTTACTTCAGGTGGTTCCATCAGGGTTACATACTGTCACGAAGCTTCTTAGAACAAAGAGCTTTTCAAGATCAACTGCAGAGTCTGTTGCCAAGTGTAGATGCCAATCCTCTTGACAGAGTCTACCAAGCCAAGTGGGCAATCTTTCGTTCTTGTTGCAGAAGACACAATATCTCATCTTCTCAGATGCCTATAGCAGAAATAGCCAATTTTCTGCTATATTTAAGAACCTCTAGAAGTTTGTCTACTTCTACTATTAGAGGTTATAGGGCCATGTTAAGCTCTGTCTTCCTACACAGGGGAGCAGATCTTTCCTTGAACCAAGATTTGTCAGACCTCATAAAGTCCTTTGACACCGTCAAACAGGTGGAGGTAGGAGTGGTCTCCTGAAACTTGGAATGTAGTTCTCAAATGGCTGTCTGGTCCTTGTTTTGAGCCCCTTCATTCAATTTCGTTAAGGGACCTCACTAGAATAACACTTTTTCTGGTAGCCTTAGCGACAGCGAAACGAGTTAGTGAGATACATGCATTGGATAAGAGAGTGGGTTTCCCCCAAGGAAATGTAGTCTGTTCGTTTACCCTGTGGTTTTTAGTCAAAATCGAGATCCCGTCTAAGCCCTGGCCTTGTTCCTTTATGATTAAGAATCTGACAGAAATATTTGGCTCAGAAGAAGACAGAGCTCTGTGTCCTGTGAAGGCACATAAGTATTATTCACACAAAACAGAGGTAATACGTGGACTTTCAAATAACCTATGGTGTTTAGTCAAGAACACATCTTGTCCACTGTCTAAGAATGTCCTGACATTTTTCCTCAGAAACATTATCTCAGAAGCACATTCCCTGATAGGGGATGATGTTTTACCCTCTTTTAGGTCAAACTCACAGAAATAGAGCTGTCACCGCCCGTTGGCTTTTTCAGATATAACCTCTCTCTATTACTTTGCAGTCGACATTTTGGAAGTGCAAGTCGGTTTTCTTTTCTCATTACTTGCATGAAATAGAAGCTGTGTATAATAATTGCAGTACCTTGGTCTGTTTTCAGTGGCTGGCATGGTGTTGGGGGAAGAAGCGTAGGAAGCATTCCTTGCGCCCTTTTTTCTCTTCGCCTTGACATAGGGTGTTGAGTTTTTAGGGGAGCCTGGGGTACTATGTACCTGGAGTACCCACCAGTTTTAGTGGTTGGGTGGTGGTTTTATTTACGTGGTGTAGGTGACAGTGTTGTTTTTTATGGTTGTCTTTTGTGGTACAGTGCCCGGAGCTGGGGCAATTTTTTGTGCTTTGCTAGCCACCGCAATCATCCTTCGCTGCAAAGTTGCTACTGAAGTAGTAGGCGCTCCACGGCTATACCGCCCACCACTTTCTTTCTGATGGGGTGCGTGCCCAACCAGGGGGTGTATTCTGCAAGCTCTCTTATCAGGTAAGGAAACAACAAGCAGCACCTCTCTTATCAGGTAAGGAAACAACAGGCGTTGTATCAATGCTAGCAGCTTTTCTGTTCTCAAATGCATTACCATTCTTAATGTTTTGGGGTAGATGTGTCCATGCATCCCATCTCCTATCAGTGTGGGAATCAGCTGTGTAGTTACTTAGTAAGGTACTTATATAAAAATGACATTTTTATGATAAAATTAAGTTTTATATATACAAGTGCTTACATGATCAGAGCCCTCCCTCCTCCCTTTGCATGGACACAAGGGCATAAACAAATTGAAGCTCTTTGCTGAGTTGTTCCTCTCTTTCCCCAAAAGTGGGCGGGGCAAGTCACCTACCCAAAACAAATAGCACGACCCGCGAATTTTTCAAAATTTTAGCTGCTGTGTGAGTGGAAACTATAGCTATGTAATACTTGATAAGTATATATAAAACTTTATTTTATCATAAAAATGTCATTTATGTGTACCTGAGTTAGTTTATTTTTTTTTACAATTGGTCATTTGTCAACTTATTAAAGTATTAAATTCTTTTTTCAAGTTTTAACTTAAGATCTTTTTTGTTAGATGTACTATGGATTGAAAGCTGAGCAACAAAGGGAAGCTTGTTTGTATTGTAATTCCTTGAAGTTGATGATTTAAAAGTGTAACCAGTAATCATCAAGTTCCAGGAAGTACAACATGTATAAAGGTGCCTCAAATGCTTAAATGATGATGGTGAATGTAACAAGAAGCTAAGCAGGAAGTCATTTCATTATGAGGTGTTGTATAGACTGAATAATGGTATAACAGTATGCTTTAAGTAACAAGTATGCCAGCAGTGTAATTCCTTAATGTTGGTAAATTTACGAAATTTAACAACCTTTAGGAAGTACACTCAATCCATAAAAGCATTCATGTTCTTACCAGTTTAAAAGACTGGATGGAAAATTCATTGGACATCCCATTTTACCAGTTGAGAGTATCGGTTAAGAAGTTCTTTGATAAACATAATGGCTAAGAAAACACTGAACTATAAACAAAGATGCGTGTCGCATAACTCCTTGAAGTTGATAATTGATGGGTAACCAACAATTATCAACCTCCAGGAAGTACAACTTCATAACGAAATACGAATGTTAGCACCCATGCTTTTGTTGCCTAGCACAGGCCTTATGCACAGGATGATGATGATTACAATTGTAATTTCATCTTAACCTGTCATATAGCATAGCAAGAACACGGGAGTCTTGTATTGTAAACAGGTGGATTGAAATCTGAACTACAAACAGAAGCTTGTTTGGAGTTGATGATTTAAAAAGCATAACCAATAGTCATCAACATCCGGGAAGTACACAATGCATAAAGACACCCTTAAGACGTAATTGACGATAATGAATGTGACAACAACATAAGCTGAAAGTCATTTCATTCAGAGTAAATGATGGTTCAGCATTACACGTCAGATAATAAGTATACGAGTAGTGTAATTCCTTAATGTTGGTAATTTTAAGGAAATTAACAACCTTTAGGAAGTATGCTCAATCCTTGAAAGCGCTTGTTGTCATACCAACTGATTGGTTGGAAAATTCATTTGATATCCCATTTGACGAGCTGAGTAAAGCTTAAGAAGCTCTTCGATAAATGTAATGGCCAAGAAAACATTGAACTATAGAAGAATGCTCGTAGTGTAACTCCTTGAAGCTGATAATTTATAAAGTTTAACCAACAATTATCAACCTCCAGGAGGTACACCATTGTAAAGAAATATTATTGTACAGATTTGGAAACTGTTAGTACCTTCCTATGTACTGCATGAAAGAGAGAGTCCCATTTCAAGTGGCATAATTGAATTTTACCAGGCAGCAGACCATCGGGTTCAGGAGCTAAGAAAGTAGAAGTGGATAGCTGGGATGCTCTAAAATATAGTGAGCGCCGGGTTGAGGATGAAGTCGATGCAGACTGGCTTGAAAGTGAACATAAGAAATTAGGTAAGCTCATTTTATTTTTCTTAACAATATTAAATTTCCCTGTACCATTTATTTCGTATTTTGTGTACTTTATTTGGTATGCCAAATATTTTAAGTGGAATCTGATTTCAACATGTGCTTTGATCATGTTTTTATGTTAACGACTCCTGAATTTTATGTGATTGTATAAGAAGGTCCTGCTAAACATTTTGTATGTTTCATGATTAGTCATATTGGCAGAAATGGCTTATCAGTTTCAACTCCTTTTGGCAAATATATGAATACATTGCAAGTCATTTCAACCCACCTACCTCAGGATCCTATACCAACATATCTTTTGGTCCAAATACCAGTGAGCACCTTTTAATTCCCCTGTAAAATGTCACAATCTGAAGAAAGTTGATTAGGTTTACTTTTATGACAAAAAAAAAAAACTGGTTGAAATTACAGATTTGTTTCAAGTGATACCAACCCACCCATCTCTTGTCCCCATAACAAGTTATCTTTCAGGTCAAGTGAAGCTGAACATTTAATTAATTAACACAAACAAAAAAGAAAAAAGAAAGTTGCAGGGTAGGGGTCCTTTATGCACCTTTTGAGAAGAATCCCATTGGTATAGTTTGTTTGTAATTTTCCTGTATTTTTCCTCCATAAATTTCATAATACTATAAAAAATTCATTCATTTTGCAGTTCCACTTTTGCGAGTTGTTCGACATTTGGGTCCATACCCCTTGGTTTTGATATATCAGCATTCACTTTGGCAAACAAACTAGCTGACCCATTTTACAGTGAATTTCTTTTGTATTTCCATTCTTTTTCTTTTTCTTCTTCCAAATTCTTCTGCACTTCCAACGTTATATCGTTATTTAGTTCTCCCCAGACATATTTCACTAACCCTACCATATATTCTACTTCAGCATCAAAGTTAAGCATGTTAGCAAGTTTCACAAGTTTTTATTTTATTTGTCTTTGTCAAACCTTTCGTTATTATACACGAAATGTTTTTGGCATTTTTTTTCATATGCTTGCATAAGCTTTTCTGTCACAGCCTTCCAAGCTGATTCAGTGTTTTATGTACAGTATAAAAGGTATGATTTCCAAAAATCTATAAAAGTTACTTCATCAATTTCTGTTATTGCTGCAGTTTCGGAGAAAGCGCTGGTTGTAAGTCTGTGCAATTGTTAAACAGGTAGGTTGTTAAATAAGGAGTGTCTATATAAAAAACTGTTTTTACCTAAGTCCAGATTTCCACTGTTACCATACTTACTGCCTTCATTAAATGTTTGTACACTTCTAGGCTATAGCAATAAACAGATTTTAAAATCTATAAACTATGTAAACATTTTTGTATATTTGTACTGTATATTGAAAATAGAAGTACTTGAGGTCTTTTTCATGTCTTATTTTCTTTGTACCTTGTAATTGTTGAATTATCTATACGGACCGAATCATGTTCTTTAGTGGTCTGTTTGTATAGTATAACCTCATTAATCATATGATGCTTATTTCAGTGCAAAAAATCCCTGTCACGCTGACTTGTTAGGTAAGGATGGAAAAAGGCCTCTACCATCATCTGCTATAGTATTCCATGTGGCTCTCCGAGTTTAAGATTTGTGATGGCATTTACCATTGGCCAGTGAAATAAATGTGATGATATTCATTACTGGCCAGCGACAGAGAAGGTACTCTGGAGTCTCTAGTGGTGGCAGCAGAAGGACAATCATTGGGAAGAAGTATCTGGAGGTTCATATGTTCAAGGGCTTGTTGACCCAGGGTTGGGGTGCCCATATCCTAGACCATCATGCAAGTGGTGTAGGGATGCAGGCAGAACATTGCCTCCTCATTGTCATGTTTGAGTCAAAGACCTTTTGTTTCTCAGCATTTTTAACAGCCTTGGAAGTCAGAGAGTTGGGTGGAGCAAATGCCGTTGCCTACCTCACTAATCAGGCCAACACTAATTAGTAATGCAGTGTACTTGGGAGATCTTTGTTTTGGTCAGAGTAGCACAAAGGTACCATCATCCAAAAGATAGAAATGTAGTCACAAATGCCATGAGTAGGTTTTAGATTATCTTGTCTGAACAATTGTTCAACATGGCTGTTGTAAGAGGATTTGACAGTTGTGTCTGGCTGCTTGGGAAATGGGCATGATATTGCAAGTATGGGATGGATTGGATTTCTGTGTGTTTCCATCTCTTCAGCTTTTTATGGCAAATCCTTGTCAAGTTGCTGGAGTGGTTCCTGGACCATCTGTATCTTAGTTTGGACAGTCTCCAAGCACTTACGTTATGCATGGGACTTGTTGAGCAACCCACTCATGGGTTCCATGAGTGTTGGTTATCTTGCATGGATGTGGAAAGAGAGGCTCTTTTGAGATTGGAACAGTCTCAAGTGCTACACCATCCAAGACGTCAACCCAGTGCCAAGGTGCAGTCTTTTTA
The DNA here is from genome assembly GCF_040412425.1 of Macrobrachium rosenbergii. Classification (NCBI taxonomy): domain Eukaryota; kingdom Metazoa; phylum Arthropoda; class Malacostraca; order Decapoda; family Palaemonidae; genus Macrobrachium; species Macrobrachium rosenbergii. Next base: position 30,930,047 of record NC_089742.1, on the reverse strand, counting down.
TGCTTGCAATTTCACATTCCCACTTCATCCTCTCTTTTGCCACGTCTGAACATTGAGGTTATGTCTGACATGCTAGAGATCTGTGCCGCTCTTCCTCCAGGCTTTCTTTCAGTACTGGCCATCACTAGACACTGATTTTCCATGATTGCAATTGCCTTTGGCTCTGCCAGGTTAGTACAAAGGCTTAATCTGATGTATCAGATTGATTTGTCCCACTTGAAAATAAAGACTTTTGAATTATATGTCCTTTCCTCCTTGGGGAGCTTGCTTCCTGTCATCAAGGAAGAATATGAAGGTACTATTCCCTTTTTACAAGATCCTGTTTACAGGTCGCAACTCACCACCACTTTAATGTGTTCTACTTTGGGCTGGTGATTGACCCTCCTTCATGAGTGTGTCCTCGACTTACGACGGGGGATCCATTCCAGTGCTGTGCCGTAATTGATTTCCGCCGTAAGTCGGTTTTTCGCCTTTAATGGCGCTTATGGCGCTGTAACTTGATGTTGCATCAAGTTAGAGCGCTGTAAGCGCTGTTAACTTCATGCCTGTTCTTGCCGTTAGCTGTTAACAGTGCTTACGGCGCCATAACTTTATGCAACATCAAGTTACAGTGCTGTAAAATGCTGTTAATGGCACTGAAAAAGTGCCATAAGATTGAATCGCCGTAAGTCATTGGTGCCGTAAGTTGAGGACACACTACTAAGTACCATCACACCCTAGTTCTTGAGTACAAACCATGCCTTGTACTTCTTGACCCTCTTCATGGCGTGCTGTCCAGACTGCATACAAGATTTACCCTGTTACCCAGTCCTCTTGGTTAATGAAGATTGGTTTCTGATTGAATTGGTCTTTATTCTTCATGGCCCATTTTCCGATAAGTTTCGTAGTATGGCTCTACCTTTGTCCTTCCTGTCCAGTTGAGAATCAGGCAATGTATGATTAATGGGGTGGTTGTGAACAAACATGTTTTTATAACACAAAACATGATTTTTTTTTATTCTTGTACAGGGAAATGAAGAAGGATGTATAGCACTATCTGAAGGTCTGGAAATGTGTAGTAGAGGCCTTTTCAATCATGATGTAACAGGTTGATGTGACAGGATTTCTTGTTTGGGAATAGGGCAACATAAGGTTGATGGCTTTATACTGCAAAACATGTGTTGCATCTCAAAAAACTTTACAGTTCATAAGGACAATAAAAATTTTTTAATAGACAGATGTCAGGTTTGTTTGAAAATTAATCTCTTCGACTACAGTATAATTTATGAGTTATTTTCTTTCTCCTCCATATTCTACGTGTGTGCCATGCAGATAATCTATTTGGAGAAGGTATCATCACTGTGATGTATACTGATCAAAATACTATAGGCTACAATTGCAGGGTAAGTACATTTTGGTAATTACAGGTTCTGGACCCTTTTTTATTTGGGAAGATTAATAATAATAGAGTTTGCCCTCCCCCTCTTTTTTGTAATCAAGGAAAGATTTCATAAGTTAAAATTTATAAGTACAGTACTGCATGCCATCAGTTTTACTGAGTAAGATGAAACTTGGCATATTTAGAAGTTTTTTCTTGCTTTTCTGAGTATGATGTTCAAGTACCAGCGTTGATTAAATTGTGTCCTTCCATTGGTTTCATAATTTTTTTTTTTGGGGGGGCGTCGGTTATTTACCTGCTAGTTCACTTGAATATAAAATACAGGGAATAAAGTGTCATTTCTACGTTCTGTATTGTGTAATAATTGTATTCAAAATCATTGTTAACATATTGCTTTCAGATTAAATGGTAACTAGAGTACAGTAGGAAAGCAAAAGCAGGAGAGGTTTAGAACTGAGATATTAGATTATGCAGTAGATTTTAGGTTGCTGAAGATGGGGCAATTGAGTTGACCAATATAATTAGGAGTACAAGATGTGTTTTACCTTCGGTGAAGATATTCATGAAGTAGTTAGCTATAAACAGACAGAAATATTCATTGAAGAAGAATGGCCATAAGCATGAATTTTTGCCCACCTTTCATGCTCTGCTTTGATGTCTGATGATGTATTAAAAGCATTGACAGAATTTCCTCAGCCAGCTGAGAGGTGCAATGGATACTGTAAGAGAATGCGTGATTTTTTCTCTTCACATCTTGTTATCACATCTTGGTTTACACAATTGAAGGAAATTCAGTCAGACTTGATAGAAAGATAGACTGTCCTGCATAAACATATGCAACGTGATAATTCCACCAAGTTCTTTGACGAGATCATGTTAGTGGCCATGTGACCTTAACCTTGACCTTCATACACAGCTGCTGTTGTGCCATTTATCTTCCATTTCATCAATAGTGTTGTTTTAAGAGAGGAGCTGGATGGGTCCCAGTATGGGACACGTATTACTTTAGAAACATCAGGGTACTTGTTCTCGTTTTAGTATTTACTTCATACTGTACAGATGTTTCATCATGTTGGTGGTTATACTATTGTATTTTTTCACTCAGTGTAACTTCATTCTTCAGGTACTTCTGATGTAAATGCTTTTATACCATTCTCTCCTTAATGACTACTGAAATAAATATTGAAACAGATTATGAATGTCTTACTTGTTCCAAATTGAGAAAATGACACACACCTATATGAAATGTATAAAATGTTTTATACATTTCATATACAGAATATTCACAGTGTGCAGCCCAATGTTCCCATTTTGATGAATTGGTCTTACACTCTAGACTATGGTCTCCTCTTCAGAAGATGAAATTTCAATTGCAAATCATCAGGACACTCACCAGAGCAGAGGGAGCCAGCATTGATAAGCTTGAAGAAATATCATCATGATATATGAAATTTCATAGTAACTTTTCCCTTTTATTTGGGTTTTTTACTGTACTCATCTATATATTGGAGTGTAATACCAAGATAGATCTATTGTAGCCCTGATGATAGCCACAAGCTGATGGCTGCAAGAGGGGTCGAAGTCTACATGGGAGACGAAGATGAAGAAGAGTGCTACCAGCTTCCCTACTCTACCCTCCTCTGTTGTTACTCACCTTGCATTACAAGACTGATTGAACTCGGAACCGAAGACAAAGTAACACCCATCAGAGGAATTTCTCCGTGAAGGACTGCTATAGGAAGGATGCAGCAGAGGACTACCTCACCCGTGGGCCAGACTCCTGTGGGAACTTCCATAATGACCAGGCCTTACAGACTTGAAAAGTCAACTCTATTAGTAATAAGCCTTAGAACGACACAGCTGCTGATGAACGCTCTTCAGAAGCTGCTATGCTCCAGGCCAATTCGTCTACTATGCATGTCAAGTTCTGGAAACAAATCGTAGAGATTTTGTCAGAATCTTCATCATTTTCAGTTAACCCAGTCATAAAATTTTTATAAAACTGTAATATAATAAATTAAGGTGCACTGCATTATTAATAAAGATATCCTTTGAAGATATCTTTATTAATAATGAACTATTAATATATAATAATAGTAATGTACAGTTTCACTGGCAATCACATGTGCATCTGCATATCATGTTCTATATATGATATGATACCCCCTATACCCCATAGGGGGTAGTGCTGTCAGTGCATCTCAAGTGGTGCACTGTAGGTATTACTAAAGGGTGTTTGCAGCATTCCCTCAGTCCCTAGCTGCACCCACTTTTTAGCCTTTAACTTTCTTCAGTCTTGATGTCCACCCTCTGTAACTTACTTCTTAGTATAACTATGGGGTGCTCTCCCCTTTCCACCTTCAGATCCTTCATGTCCTTTATTCTGGGTCTCCTTTCTCTTATTGTCCAATCACTCAAACTCCCTCATCTCATTGTGTGCTGGATGGCTGAAAGTGCCCCAGTGCTTAGTGTGATAGCCTAAGTTTCATCAAATCCATGACAAGAGATATATTATATAGTTACTATGACTGTTCAGGTCATTCTCCTAGAATTAGAATTTTGTAATGAAAAATTTTCTCATAGAAATATATTTTGTTTTCATTTTTTTTCCAGTTGTGCTTTGCAACTATGAATGCCATGAAATGCTTGGAGATGCACTGCAATGGCATGAAGCATTTAAAGGTTAGTTAAGACATTTATGTTAACGTTATCCATGTAATTTAGGACTTTGTGGGTTAATTTTTTAAGGGAAACTATTCTTTAAATGTACATGCAGTATTCAGTAAAGGATAGTCTTTTGTGTCAAGACAGAAGGATTTGTAATGTAACATTGCTTTTATTGAATGAACATAATTTTTCTATATCTATGCATAAAATTTAGGGGTTATTATAGATATGTATATTATTTAGTGTATTGAAAAAGAGGACTGTATGTGCTATATGATATATTAGCAGCTACAGTATTTATATATATTGAACCAGATGTCATTATGGATCTTGAAAGGGTCACAGAATTCTTAGATTACACTAGTCCTTTTTGGAAGTAGAGGTGTAGTATAGTTTTTTGCAATTTTTTATAATCATTTAGTAAACCTACCTTTCATTAAATTCATTGTAGTGAGTGTTCATACTTTAATTTTTTACGTAAGATATCTGAAGATTTGACCTAGAAACTTTTCCCAGTATTTATTTATGAATTAGGCCAATTCCTTTGGGAAGTGACTTGTAGATGCCCTGCCAACGTGTTAAACTTCAGGAATGTTATGAATTTACTTTTTATCTGAGAGCTTTTTGTCTATTTTCTGACTGCTTATGCATATGTATGGGATTTGGGGATTACAAAGATTGGTAATGGAAACCATTTATGTTTTTTTGACTGTTGCTACATTTTAGTATTATATATTTTTTACTCTGTTTCAGAAAAAAGGCATTTATGAAAAAAGTAAAGGTAAGTTTTTATTTTTTTATTTGTCTACTTTCATTCCCATGCTCAGAAAGAATTAATCAGCTTTGTATGAGTGTAGAACGGAATTATGTTAGCATAAACTCCTGAAAAATTTTGGGGGTTTTTATGTATTTCTGTAGAAACATTTGCCTTTTTATGAACACTTGATGCTTTAAAAGAAACTTCATATTTCATTACAACTCTGTTTCAAGCTAATATTTGTAATTGAGAGATCTTTCTCATATTACTGTATTTGGTAGATATAATTACTTCCTGGGAGTATGTTGTAGGGTCTTAACTTTTTATGAAGTTTTATTCTTTGATTCTAATCCCCCAGTAATTTTTGGTATTTAAAGTTTGTCTCTATACACACTTAAGATATTTTTCCTTTTTTTTTTTGCTGCCAAGTTTACTAATGTTACCAAGCAGGCATGTGAAGGGAGAATGTTCATGTTTCATAACTTCTGAAGAAGTTGTAATATTTTCTTACTTTGAAATTTTGATATTTTTACATGTCTTTGTTGTATAACTTGAGAGAGTAACATTTGTGTGTAGTGTTAAAAATTAAATTGGTGAAGGGTAAACATTAATTAGGGACAGATTACAATTGCATCACCAGTTGCTAACAGTTATCAGGAGAAATTTTGCCATTGGTAGTTGAGCCATAACATTTGATAATTTTATCACTCACATAACAGTTAATCTATGGCCACAGGGAGTTTAGATTGCAGTCCTGAATATTGGGTGTGCTTTTTGCAGGTTTCACTAATACTATTTTTAAGAAATATACATATTAAACTTAAGAAATATTAGTTGTTGCTAAAGAAAAAGTGGTTGTATTAACAAAAAGTTGTTTGAACGCATACCTGGTTTATCTGAGTAAAATTCTGTTATTAACTGAACAGAATTTTTCTGTATGGAAAAAAAATTATCTGTTTAGGAAATGTTTTAACTAATTTTATTGCCACCTGGTATGCATTTGATTATTTTCAATTTTTCCAAGTTACCATTATATTAGTGTTTGAACGGTTTATGTTAATATCTATAGTTCCTTTTACTCAAGAGATTTTGAGCCTCTAGAAGTGCCATAAATTGGAGACAAATGTGTAAAGCAACTTTAATTTATTTTTAACTTTGCTTCTGACTTAAAGCTGCTGGAGCACTTCTTTTGGAACCCAGAAAGAATCCTGAGTTTCCCCAGTATCCAGAGTAAGTACCTTGAGTGCCATTCAAGATTATTTTTTGATGAAATAGGTTCTGGAGTATATAGAGCTCATACTCTGTCAGACTTAGTACCTGTATGTTTTAAGAATGAAAACTTCCTCACTAATTTGACAGTCTCTTGTGGAGTCATGCTCTCTAAGTTTCATTTTACAGATGAATCTGGTATGTAATATATGAGGGGATTTGCTGAACAGATTTGTATGTATTTAATATTACATTGTATAACTTGACGACAATAATTCCCTGGCAACTTGAAATTATAACTCATACTTTAGTTCTTTCATTCTTCAGAAGAGGATATAATCAAAGTTATTCTTCAAGGAATGAGCCTGGCCCTTATCCAGGGCAGGAAAGGAATCCTTTCCCAAGAGAGGAACGAGATTCTTTTGCAAGAGATTTTAGAGATCCTTATGCAAGAGATTACCCGTTTAGAGATTCATACGCAAGAGATTTTAGAAATGATAGAAATCCGTATGGACGAAATGATGAAGATCCATATGGAAGAAATGATAGAGACCCATTTGCAAGAGTTCCTTATCCAAGAGACAGTTTTGAAATGGCAGACAGGCGAGGTATGTATGTATCTTATATAATGTGGAATAGAAATAGTGTTTCCATTTAAAAGTTATAACTTTATCCCATTACTAGATCCCTGTAAGAAAGGTCTGGGTCTTTAGGAAAGATCTTGTGTTCATAGTTTTCATTAGGTCGTACAGTCAATCCCTGCCTGCTCGTTGTTCTGGATTCACGGCTTCACCTATTCGCAGATTTTTCTGTGGAATGTACATCCACATTATTCGCGGAAAATTTGCCTATTCGCGGAATTTTTCATAGAGAAATATTTACTAGTTATTGTATTTTCATATTTTGCAAGTAAATACATTTTAATTTTTGTGACTAAATACATTTTTCATGATAAAACTATTAAAATAAGCAGGTATAAGCATTTTTAGAGGGGGGTTTTGGTGTTTGAACTATCAAAATAGGCAGTTCTAAGCCTTTTAGAGGGGTGTCAAGTATTTGCAGATTTTAGCTATTTGCAGGGGGTTGTGGTCCCTATCCCCTGGAATCCCCAGGGGTCGACTGTACATTTCTTTGCCTTGGTTCATAATGTTTATTTTGTTTTCTTATAATGGCCTTTTGGAGATCTAAGACTGTGAGAAGTTCATAAATTTTTATTTTATTATAATGACCTGTTGTAGATCCAAGACTTCCAAGGGTTCATAAAGTTTTACTTTATTACAATGACCACTTGGAGATCCAAGACTTCCAAGGGTTCATAAAGTTTTACTTTATTACAATGACCTTTTTGGAGATCTGAGACGTCCAGAGGCTTATAAAATTAAGTTTTACCATAATGACTTTTTGGAGATATAAGACTTCCAGAGGTGACATCCTTTCTTGTTAAATTTTGAGTTTTGAAATGTGACAGAGTAGGAGCAAAGTGTGAAAGATCTTCTCATGCATCTTTTATTATCACATGACGTAGCGTTTTGTTGTTTGAATGAAATTTCATGCCTTTTGACCTCCATCTGAAACACTTCCTCCTGCATTTTTGGCACTAAATATATTATCTGTAGTGCTGTACCATGCATGTAACTGACATCACTGGAGTTTAGTTTTATATACTCCTTTATGAGGTTATTTTTTCATGTACTTTGTAGTAATCTTTTGTTTAGAAACAGTTTTTTACTATGTGGGTTTAGTTTTTAGATGGTTTGTAGTAACCTTTTACATAGAAATGCACGTGAGAGGCATAGAGAAATCAGTATTATAGATAGTAATTATTGTTAATATTTTTGTGGTAATGTTATATTCACATCAGACTTTATTTGTTTACACATTTAAAATGGATTGTTTTGATGTTGCTTGTAGCCAGAAGGATCTTTTTTGCATTTTCTTTCATGTTTCTTGTTAGAAGTTATTGCAAGCAGTATTTTAAGCTTACATTAAACCATTTTTTGTGAGTTCTGAGTCATATAATTGTTAGCTTGCAGTAAATGTTAAATTGATTTGTTAAATTTCCTACTTTTTTGTGATTTTTGTCATTGCTGTGCAAAAAACTATACTGTACAGTAATATACTGAATAAAAAATTTCTAGTTTTTGTAGATGGTGAAATCCTCATCTCTGGTGAATTTATGTTTTGCTCTTGTTAGGAAAATGAAAGATATTTAGTCATGTCTTTTTAAGACAGTTTTGTTTTGAATACACAGGCTTCTCATTTTGTCATGCATTACAGGACCACGCAGCAGATCACCCAGTTATGCAGATCGTTATCGTGAGAGTGACAGGTCAGTACAGTAAGTCTGTTGCTATTACTTATTTAAATTCATTGTTATGCAGGATTTTTGTAAGCAGGTAGAAATAAAAAATCAGAGTCTCAAATGCACAACCTGCTCCTAGATTTTCCTAATAAGTTTACTGGCAGGGAAAAGTACAGTATAGTAAGATGTTAACCACAGTTGATGAGAGTGAGAAGGCCGAAGATGGGTGCTTCTCAACAGAACATGATTAAATCTAGCTGAGAGTGAGTGCTACTTGAAGTTGTTTATAAGTGAAGGCAGTGTCCTCATGGCTCCTTGCATTACTTTGTTTCTTCCTTTGTGGTAGTTGTTTATTTCAAGCATCCTCTGCCACTGCTTTTCATTGACCTTTTGGACACACCTCCACATCCCAATCCACTAGGACTTGAAGAAATTTCTCTGCTTTGGCTGCAACAGAAAGGTTTTCGATTAGGATGTGGGTCCTTCCCTTGCCTTTTGAAAGAACTTCTTGTTTCAATAAGTAATGATGGCAGTGGTCTGGCAGAGTTGGACTGTCTTCACCTCATTCGGTTGCCTAGAAGTCCTTCAGTACATTCTCCTTGGGACCCTTGCTGGCTGCTGAGCAAGTAGTGTGATTACCAGGTCCCAGACCAGGTACCCCTTGTCTCATGTGAGTACAGTACTGAGGCTGAGTATTTGTATATAGGGTTGAATGAGGAATGTGTGTTTATTCTGTTTCTTTTACCTGCCCTCCTCTCTGATTGATTCAAGCTGAGGCACAAGCTGGCTCTGAATGATTTTGAGGGTAAGTGGATTACAAGCGTCTGTTCTGCTAATGTAGAATGTTTTACATTCTGTCTCCCTTGCTTTAACAAGGGTGAAGAGGAGATGTGGTTGAGTTTTCCTCTAGCCTACTAGTATATAATAGATCAGGAAAACTGCTGGCCACTGGGACTTTTCTTAAGAGAAATTCCAAACTTTATTCTTTGGTGTTTTTCTTTTATTCATGAAGAGACTTTTTTTTTTTTTTCTCCTCGTAACCCCCCAGTCTCATGGTATTATGAAACGGACAGGGGTGGTGGGAACTTCCCCTCTGACATGTTGCTTGCAGCAGTTCATGGCATTCCTCGGGTTGGTACTAATCCTTACTTACATAAAGGCACTACAGTTGACCCCCGCCTATTCGTGGATTTTTGTGTGAAACCTATCTCCAAATTATTCGCGGAAAATTCGCCTATTCATGGATGTTTTCGTTGAGCAACGTTCACTTATTACTATATTTTCATGTTATTTTCGTGACTACATTTTTTATGATAAATAAATGATTTACTAATTTTCAGAAGTTAATATTAATGTAAACAGCAAAATATCAATAAAATGTATTTTTTTAATGCATATTTAAATATTTCTATCTATATAAGCGGGAGAGGGAGACTTAACATAAACTGGTTTTCTCCCCTCTGTCCCTCCCCCCGTGTAGGAGGGACCTCCTTATAGTGAACCCTTCTGGTGGCTACAGCTCCCTTAACTGGTTTTCTCACCTCATACAGCTACGTTACCCAGAAATGATATTGAAATATTAAAATATTAAAGTGATATTGAAATTATAGTAAGGGACACACCTACCGCCAAATTTCAAAGAATTACCGAACTTTAGTTATTGACAATTTTCTAAAAAAAAATTTTTAGATTGGTTTATTGACAGTTTTGTTCATCGCTTGTGTGACACTGTTAACCGCAAATTGTAAAAAAGACTTGTAAAAAACATTGTACGAATAATTCAGGATAGTATCAAGTAAGTTATACACTGTTTTGGATTGTTTTATTTGTAAATAAACATCTAGAAATGTTATTGCCAGAAGAAAAATGTTTAGATTGGTTCATGGACAATTTTGTTTGCTTTAATGGCACTGTAAATGACAAATTGTAAAAAAGTCGGTGAATGATCCTGGGTAGGATCAAGTTTGAGTTATACACTGTTTTGGACTGTTTTATGTATAAATAAACATATCTTGAAAAGTTAGTGTTAAAAAACATTTTGACTGGGTCATGGACAATTTTGTTCTTCACTTGTATGGCACTGTGAACAACAAATTGTAAAAAAAAAGCATGTAAAATAAGTGTGAAAAAAATTCATTCAAAAATAATTGTCACCCACCAAAATATCCCATTCTCTCTATGGGACGTGTCAGAGAAAACAGGTTATGATGATATTGGGATAACTTGCTCGATATGTCCAGATTCTCTCAGGATTTTTTAAAATCCACAAATTTTTTGTTGTTTTCTCAAAACTTACTTTTTTCAAAACTAAATGCTTATTTCTCCAAGAAGACAACTTTTAATTTTGCATATTAATTTTGGAAAGTGACATCATGTCTTTTTTAAACTGCAGAACAAATGAACTTAAGGTCGAATTTCTAAATTTCCCCACGAGAATTTTCATGATTAGTTGTAGAATAAGTGGTAAAAATTTGAAGCAAATCTCTTCAATCATAAGGTAGAAACAGTCGTTTACTTTATAATGGGACCTTATGGCATTGGTGCTCCCCTTAAAATGATTTTACTGTGAAGTGTTTTAGGATGATAGTTTAGATATATTTAGTATTTGAACTATTAAAATAGGCAATTACAAGGATTTTTAAAGGGTGTCTTTGGTGTTTGAACTATTAAAATAGGCAGTTATAAGGATTTTTAGAGGGTGTCTTTGGTGTTTGAACTATTAAAATAGGCAGTTATACTGTAAGCATTTTTAGAGGGGGTGTCAAGCATTCTTGGATTTTAGCTATCCGCGGGTGATTGTGGTCCCTATTCCCCGTGAATACTGGCAGGAGACAGTACCTCCCATTTAAAGAGTTAGACGCTTTATATGAAAGGCATATTTTTTTGTATCCCTATAAGAACAAATAAGTTGTTTAAAGAAATGTTCATTTTTCCTGGGTATACAAACCAAAGCCTTTCTTACAAGTTTTACTCATCTCACCCACCCTGCTGTGTTTTTTTTTTTCTCATTGTCTCCTGATGAAGATCACAGCCAGTCCAGTGCATGCACTGTAAGTTACTACATATATGAAAGACTTTGGTTTGTATACTTAAGAAAAATGCAAATTACTTTTAAAAAATTTATTTTAGCAACAAATTTCCTTGTACTTTGTGGTGTTTTGTTGGCCTTTTACTGATAACTGATTAGTATTATCATTGTCTTTCTGGATTAACACCCATCCTTTTACAGGTTGTCTGCTGATTGCTCATACGGCGCAATGGACAGTAGGAATTTCCAACTGGATGCTCCACTCAGAATTCCTTCCCCACCACCTGGAAGGTTATCTCCTCCACCAAAAAGGCCAGCACTGGAACTACCTCGAGAAAAAGCTGGTGGTAGTTTGGGTGGTGGACCAGCTGCTATTAATGTTGACGCTAGTTTGGCTGGTGGACCTGCAGCTGCCTTGCTTATGAAGTTGGTAAGCTGCAACACTCATTTATGCAAATTCCGTATTACCACTAAGACCTTATGTTTATAGTACATGAGACACAACATGCATGAAAGCAATAGAAGCAGCTCCTGTAACATCAGAAGAGGATTTTTGTACTGTTTATTTTATTGAAATAAAATTGTTATTTTAAATAGGTGACTATTAGATGGTTAGAAGAAATAAAACCTTACAAGTGTATTGTATAAAAATGGGATATGTTAATACTGTAGTAGGAACTTTGGTCCTCATGGTAGTATTAGGATCACGTAAGAAATGTATCATACATGAATGAACAAATTCCTATGTGCATTCATAGTTATTGTGGAGGGTACTACTGTATTTTATTGTTTAGATTGGTTTAACCCTAACAGTCTTGGCTAATATATGCTAATGCATACACCCATGACCAGGCTAAACTTAAGGATTGCCAATTTAAGAAAATAAACTCATCAATGGAAAGAGGAAGATATGCATATGCATGGTCATGGTGCAAGAAAAAAAAATTCTAAAAAAATTTCTGTACCTTCCACGGGAAGTTGAAAGTGAATATTTCCCCTAAGACAGTCATAAAAATGTGCTAATTTTACCAAGTTATAAGTTTTTTTTCTAATTTTTTTTTTTTTTTTTTTTTTGTCAAATCATAATTACAGCCTAGGCAATATCATAACATAAGAACTAAAATCAGGACAAATTCTGAGCATATTTATTGTAAAATATTTACAACGCATCCTTGGATGGGAAGTTGGGACAACATTCCCCTTTACCACCCCAAGCAAGACTGAATCTCTCCCAGCTCACTCTGACTCACGTACGGTGATCTGAAGAGTTTCCAATGGTGATAAATGGCACTTGGAACATTTTTCCTGCAAAATTCATTCAAACTGTATGGTGCCAAATCTTGAACGTATACAGTATGTATGTTACCCGGACTTTACCACAAAGCTATATGTAAACATATGTGTATGTTACCTGTCCACAAGGGGTTAATGCAGTCATACCTTGTGCATTCACGTTTCTGGATTCACTAATTCACGGATTTGTGAAATTTTCACTGGAACCTAACTAATTTGCATCCACGATTTTTTTTTACAGATCTGCAAAATTTGCGAAGTCCTCAAAAACCCTGATGAAGTGTTTGTTTAATTTTTGAAGTAATATATGTTTTCATGCTTTTAAGGGTAAAATCGGTAAGAAAAATTTTGTTAAGTTAAAATTCTACTGTTTTTTGGGGGAATGTTAAAGACACAAGAAATCAGTTAAGAAATGAAAAAACTTTACTTTCGTATGGAAATGTTCCTTTCTATGTAAAGTACTGTACTGTACCTTTATAAGTTGTGATACCCATTCACAAAGTTTATTCCCTTAGGAATGCTAATGGTTACATAATTATTAGAAAATTCTGTAGTTAATTTACTATGTATTTACTATAGTAAATAAATGCACATAAATTCAATACAAAAATCATAAATTTTCTGCTAATGTTCATAGCAAATGCATATTGTATTGGGTATAGGCGATGACGTAGGCTCCATGATGACACGCTTTCTTTGTTGCTGGTTGGCTTGTAGCACGGATGCTGTTTTTTTTATTAAATATTTTTAATGTGCATACATATATTTTTGTTTTCTCTCTCTCTTGCTCTATTTTTTGTAGTTAGCGCGCACATATTTTTACAACTTATTATTTCTCTGTATCTCTATGTAATTTTAAATTGATTGAAAACCTGTACCCTCTATGTACATGTTTTCTTTATTTTATTGAATTGTACCTTCATTATATGACTTCTGTGACATGAAGTTTATTTAGTTTACCTTCCTGATAATGACAAAGAAAACGTCAGTCATTAAGTTTACAGTCCCACATTTGTTACTTGGTTTTACCTTAGAAAATGCCAGCCAGTGAATTAGTATAGGGCTAGTGTGGTAAATACCCATTAGGTGATACTGTACTCTATTTTTCTGTCAACCATTTACTGTACAGTAAACCCCCCGTATTCGCAGGGGATGCGTAGAGCCTCGATGGCCAAGTCGGTAGAGCAGCAGCTTCGGACTTCTTAGAGGTCTGTGGCATGGGTTCAAATCCGCAGCCGACCAGTTAGAGAGGCGGACACTTTGCTATCTGTGTAGGCACCCCGGGATTATGTATGTAATCAACGGATAGGTTTGCTTAAGTGTAAATGGGTGCTACAGACTAATACACACACAAACAAAGCCACTCCAACATCTTCAAAAAACATAACAGACACCTCACGTCTCGACTGTTGACCTAACTGCGCAACGTCTCCTCGCTGCTGGGAGAAAGGGCGCTGGTGACTGTTACAATACATGTACATACGCTACCGGGGTCTAAGCGATGACAGGCAGGGCAGCTGATTGAGACTACAAAGTCTACCCCAAAGCCAAATCAAAGTCCTTCAAAAAGAATGCTTGTGCTAACCCCATACAAAAGAAAAAAAAACACGTTAAAAGAAGAAGAATTAATAAGGATGCACGCACTGTGTTTAATAGCGAAAATCTGCAAATACAGGTATTCCCCTACTTACGATGGGGTTAGGTTCCAAAAAACCCATCGTTTGTTGAAAAAATCGTAACTTGAATATGGCCTAGCCTACACTAGGGTAATCAGTACCATCTATACATATATGGTAGCCTAGTGTACACTTCACAGTATACTTTATACATATATGGTATAGTAATTATTAGTGTCGGCTAATTCTGCAGGTTCAATGCAGACTGACATGATAAGTCAGTATAAAGAGAAATTGAATAACAAACAAGGCCTGGCCTGCACTTTCGTATATCATATATGGTAGCCTAGCCTACATTATACTGTAGTCTATTTTCACATAACACCGCCGTATTATACAAACATCAAAATAACGAATGTGCATCTTTTCCATGGATCTTTTAAAAAGTTATGCTTTACTACACTGTATCCAATCGTAAATATTCTTATATTGCTTTTGCATTATAAATTCCGATCATAACGATCAAATGTTTTGGTTTCGGAATCGATCACACGGTCTTTATTTCGATGCATTTAACTCGGTTCAGAGGGCATTTCTTGCTTCTAGTTAGCGTAAATGAATCTCTAGATACTATTTATAAGGGACATATGTATTTTTCATTATACGAAGTGTTTTTATGTCGAAATATAACTTAAATATGTCTCGTTGTGAAATTATTTTAGCCATTTTTTCATTAGTAGACGACTTGGCGGCTGGCCGCTTGTTGTGTGTAAAAAAATCAAGATTTGTTTCGCTATTTTCTCTTGATTTCATCATCATACTACAAGCTTTTCGTATGTATCTTTATCTCGTGAAAACAGCAGTAATATGTGTTCTTTCATGTCCAGTAGTTTTGATTAAAATACTTTTCCAATTTTATTTCTTGGTTGAGTTTCATCCATGTTGCCAATGTACGATAATTTATAGTCATTAGCAGCTTGAACATTCTTTTCTCAGCGCCAGCTACAACTGCAGCTTAAATTTACTGCAGCAGTATATTTCCTTGCCGATCTTTTCTCCAAAGCGGATAGGGTAGTGTAAAACATATCAGTACTTAACGCCATTTTTAACATAACTACGATAATTGTTTAACCGCACGATGGTTGAAATACAAGCAAAACAGTTGTTATCCGATTCGTTATTAGCAAAACAACAGAGTCTCGTTCGGTTGTTTATGGCTGCGATTTTTCGCAAGAGTATAAGGTTATTAACAATGCTTTTATTATTCTCTTACTTTTTAACTAGAAGATGGAATAAAGATGGAGAAAAAGAAGTTGGTCTATTGTAAGTTGGTCTCTCTTGCTGCCTGATTCTACGGGCAATTGTAGGTACGGCTGTTGCCTGTCCACTGAAATTTAAAAATATTTTCTAAATATTGTCGCATCGTATTAATTGCTAACTCCATCGTAAACTCGAATTATCATAAGAAGAATTATCGCTGCTCGTGCACTGCCTGTATTTACAAACGCACAAATTGCAAACGAACACTGACCTATTTTAACTTCCGACAACGAGCAAGTGAGGTCAGCTCATTGAATTAATGTACCTATTCCAGCCTCTCGGCCAACGTATCGCATACAATCGTATGCTGCCTGATTATGCGTTGTTGCCTCGCGCCAGTCGCCTCGCTTAAATTTAAAAATACGATTATTTTCAAAATATTGTCGTATCGATATTAATTGCTAATCCCATCGTAAAGTCGAATTATCGTAACTCGAGCACTACCTGTACTTAAAACCCTTCTAAAAATGCTTAGAACTGCCTGTTTTGATAGTTTAAACACAAAAAAAAAACTCTCTAGAAATGCTTATACCTGAGTATGTTAATAGTTTTATCACAAAAAGTGCATATAGTCATGAAAATGATATGAAAGCAGTAATTAGTGAATATTGTATTTCTCAGTGAAGAATATCGCGAATGGGCGAATTTTCCGCGAATAATGGGTAGATACGTTCCACAGAGAAATCCGCGAATATTGAGACAACAAATACAGGGCGGTTTTCTGTATTTCTTTTTTTAAGGATAATATTAAGCTAACTTTAAATGAAATTAACCCTTAAACGCCTACTGGACGTATCATACGTCGACTAAAATTGTCTGTTGGGTGCCAAGTGGACGTACCATACGTCGACTACAAAAAATTTCAACCTTCGGGTCAACTTTGACTCGACCGAAATGGTGGAAAACGCAATTGTAAGCTAAAACTCTTACATTCTAGTAATATTCAATCATGTACCTTCATTTTGCAACAAATTGGAAGTCTCTAGCACAATATTTCGATTTATGGTGAATTTTAAAAAAACTTTTTTCTTACGCCGCTTAACTCGCCGAAAAATTTCAGAAATTCTTTCGCTCATTTTGTCGTAATTTTGCACTGTTCTATATTAGCCGTTATAAAGTTTTATATATGAAAATGTGCGCAATTTCATGTACAATACAACAGAAAATAACTCATGGTTGTAGCTTTATCAGTTTTGAAATATTTTCATATAAATCACGATAACTGCCAAAATTTCAACCTTCGTCAACTTTGACTCGACCAAATTGTCAAAAAACGCAATTGTAAACTAAAAACACTTACATTCTAGTAATATTCAATCATTTACCTTCATTTTGCAACCAATTGAAGTCTCTAGCACAATATTTCGATTTATGGTGAATTTTGAAAAATCTTTTCCCTTACGTCCGCCTCCAGAAATTCTTTAAATCACGTTGTCGTAATGTTTGCACTGTTTTATATTAGTCGTTACATAAAGTTTTATATATGGAAATGTGCGCAATTTCATGTAGAATACAATGAAAATAACTCATGGTTGTAGCTTTTATCAGTTTTGAAATATTTTCATATAAAATCACAATAACTGCAAAATTTCAAGCTTCCGGTCAACTTTAACTCGACCGAAATGGTAAAAACGCAATTATAAGCTAAAACTCTTACATTCTAGTAATATTCAATCATGTACCTTCATTTTGCAACAAACTGGAA
Source organism: Macrobrachium rosenbergii (assembly GCF_040412425.1). Classification (NCBI taxonomy): domain Eukaryota; kingdom Metazoa; phylum Arthropoda; class Malacostraca; order Decapoda; family Palaemonidae; genus Macrobrachium; species Macrobrachium rosenbergii. Next base: position 30,912,772 of record NC_089742.1, on the reverse strand, counting down.
GTCTCTAGCACAATATTTCGATTTATGGTGAATTTCTGAAAAAAACTTTTTCTTACGCCTTGTGGCGGTAACTCAGCCGAACATCTCAGAAATTCTTTCGTCATGTTGTCGTAATGTTTGCATCGTTTTACATTAGTCGTTGCATAAACTTTTATATATGAAAATGTGCGCAATTTCATGTAGAATACAACAGAAGATAGCTCATGGGTGTAGCTTTATCAGTTTTGAAATATTTTCACATAAATCACGATAACTGCCAAAATTTCAACCTTCAGTCAACTTTAACTCGACCGAAATGGTAAAAACGCAATTGTAAGCTAAAACTCTTACATTCTAGCAATATTCAATGTTTACCTTCATTTTGCGTAAATTGAAGTCTCTAGCACAATATTTCGATTTATGGGTGAATTTTGAAAAAACATTTTCCTTACATCTGCGCTGTAACTCGGCTAACATCTCAGAAATTCTTTCGCCTCGTTAGTCGTAATATTTGCACCGTTTTATATTAGTCGTTACATAAAGTTTTATATATGAAAAAATGTGCGCAATTTCATGTACAATACAACAGAAAATAACTCATGGTTGTATCTTTTATCAGTTTTGAAATATTTTCATATAAAATCACGATAAATAGAAAAAATTCGACTTTCGGTCCTTTAACTCGACCGAAATGGTCGAAAACTGCAATTGTAAGCTAAAACACTTACAGTCTAGTAATATTCAATCAATTAGCTTCATTTTTTCAACAAACGGGAAGTCTCTAGCTCAATATTTTTGATTTATGGTGAATTTTTGAAAAAAAACATTTTTTTACGTCCCACAGCGTTTAATTCATGCATCATTTTGTGATAATATTTCTCTGTGTTGCTTTGATCGTTTTACAATTTGTTATATACCAAAATCATCGCATTTAGTGTACAATACAAGTAAAAAAAATTAACTCATTAGCTTTAACCGTTGTGCTTAGCGCGATTTTGTATACAATTATATAAGAGTTTTTTTTGGCTGTTATATATTCCAATATTTATATATGATAATGATATTTTTTCATTTCTGATGGTTGCATACTAAACTCAGGCAATGACAAAAAAAGGAGCCAAAATGAACTCTAATCTTAAAAACTAAGCGTGCTGTGATTTTTTGAAAAAACTTTTTTCCGCTTCGGCACTAACTCACCGAACGCCGCCGGCATACGGGAGACGTTTTTGTAAATAGAGGCTCGGCGTTTAAGGGTTAAAATGCTTTGGGAGCATGATTTGGGTTGTTTAGGGTTTAAACTAGAAAAAAGCATTTATTAGCATTTTTAGTGACTCGCCAAACATTTGCAATTCCTCCTGATCCAGGACAGGTTCTGGAACCTAACCCCGCGAATGTTTGAGGTATTTCTCTTCAGTATGTACAGTCAACCCCCCGGATTTGTGGGGGATGTGTAGCACAGCCGCCACACGAATAGTTAAAATCTGCGAATAGTTAACACCCCCCCTCTAAAAATGCTTATAACTGCTTATCTTGAAAGTTCAAATACTACTATTATTACCGTATTAATCTTTGAAATTATATTATTAATATCATTTCAAAGTCATCTTAAATATTATTACAATTAAAAACATATACATACGTACTTCTAACCCTTCCAGCCAAGAGAGAGAGAGAGATCTATCCATTTCTTACATTCTACCCTTTGGTGAAAGAGAGAGAGAACTGAGAAAGGAAGGAAGGGAGAAATTGATTTTACCCTTGGATCAGAAATGTCAAGTAATTTGACATATTTGACAGGTTCAACCCCCTCCTACTCCAAACCTTAAAGGAGGAGATGAGGGAAAGAATTTGTATTGAAATAATATCTTACTAATTCACTATATTTTCTTTACATTAATATTTATATTTGAAAAGTAATATTAATATTAATATTTGAAAGTGACTAATATTATTTGAAAATTAGTAAATCATTTATTTATCATACAAAACAAGTAAACATGGTATGCATAAAAATTCTCTCATCTCGGTGAAAGAGAGAGAGAGAGAATTATTATTTTTATTTTTTAATGTTATTATTTAATCTTATTAAACAATATTAATATTTGAAAATTAGTACTGTAAGTCATTTATTTATCATAAAATGTATATGTAGGTACAGTACAGTACAGTATTAAGTCACGAAAACAATATGAAAATACAGAATATTGCTCTAAGAAAAAATCTGCGAATGGATAAGTTTTCCAGCGAATAATTTATAGATGGGTTCCACAGAAAATCCTTTAAATCACCGAATCAGTGAATCGTGAGCCCACGAATCGTGAGTGGGGGGCCGCCGGGTCTCGACTGTATATTTTATCATTTTACAGTTTTTGGCTTTTCAGTTTTTTTTTTTTTTTATACTGAACCAGTTTACTTTTTCTCGGTTGAAGATTTTTTGTTTTTCAGTCTCAGTGTGCAATCAAGAATGAAAAAGATGCAGAGTTGGCTTCCAACATCATTAATTTACTACTGAAATCACTCAAAGATTATCATCAGATGTTGGGAGAAAAGAGCGTTGCAGATGTAAGTAAATTTCATCATAATGACATTTAAATAATTAATAAATATTTCTAACAAATTTACCAATTAAGGAATTCTCATTTTTTCTATCCAAACATTCACTAATCCCTGTTTTATTGGACCCTTACCTGTACAGGATACTACCTACAATGTTCTTGGTTGGTGAATAAAATTTTTGGTTTTTTGATAACAGTATATTTAAAGATCACTTTCATAGCCATGTGATTACAATATACATAACACAGGTATTTTGAAAGGGAATAATATTGTAAGTATAACATTTGGCAATTCATTTAGACCTGTTTTAAAATTAACTGCATATCCAGGTCACATGAAGATCCATGAGTATTTTGTGTGTGGATGTATATATGACATTAACCCTTTGAGATTCTGATGACATCACATGACGTCCAGATTTCATCCCAGAGATTCCAGTGATGTCCATGATGTCATCTAGAGAGAATAAAGTAAAAAATTGACCATAATTATTTTGACCCTGAATAGCTCTGGGGTATTATAACTACAACAGAAAGGGTGATTTCATACTTCTAAAAAAACTGCTCAATTATCTGTTGTTTTATTATTGGTGCAGATGTGTCAACAGCTGATTGGATTGTAAAGTATGTATTTTGTTCATGAGACTTACCTGCCAGATATATATATAGCTGTATTCTCCGAAGGTCCGACAGAATTTCAAATTTCGCGGCACACGATGGCCGGTCAGTGGTTGTACCCATTCCCGCCAGCTGGGAGCGCGGTATCAGGAACCATTCCCATTTCTATTCAGATTTTCTCTGTCGCCGGACTGTCAACACCTGTTGTCAGTTCCTCCGCCTTTGGATTTCGGAAATTTGTTGTCACTTAAGTATTTTGGTTGTTTTTTGGTATTCGACCGGATCTGTGACTTGGCATACGCTCTTTGTGGACGTTTTGATTTTGCTTTTGACTTTTCTTATAATTAAGATGTCTTACCTCTAGCTATCGAGTATGTAGCTTGGGTGAATGTAAGGTGAGGCTATCGAAGACTTTGATAGTTCTCACTCTTTATGTATGATATGTAAGGGTGTTCAATGCTCTATGATAATCGGGTAATGATTGTGTGGGATTGTCTGAGGGTGAGTGGAGAAATATGAAGCCTATATGCTTAAATTGGAGCGTGATAGGCTGAGGAAATCTTCCTCCTAGAGTGCATCCTTAGTTGGACAGTCGGGGTTTCCTACTAAGTAACCCTGTAGTAATTTATTACTAACCCTGTAGTTTGTTGCTGCAGAAGGTAATTCCCTGGCTCGTGTGGAGTCTGTCGTGCTCTTGAAACTAAAGTGAATGCAATTCAAACGCATAGTGTTAGTGCTAGTGCCCTAGTGTTGTGGAGGGGCGTCAGATCGGCCCTATAATGCCTCTAGGCCTGGACCTCTGTCGAACTCCCAGGACCAGGGAGGGGGCATGTCGACGAAAGCCGATGAGGGTTACTGAGGGCTTCCCACCCGATCTGGCGTCCTTCGGCAGGTCCTGATGGCGCTACCCAGGCTGCCAGGGATCGTGCTCAGGCACTCCGACACGATCCTGAAGGATTGCTTCTAGATCCTCCGACCCCTCCCCCCACGTGGGTTGGAGCTCGGTTGGACTCGGGGAAGTATCGTCTCTCGCCCTTTTCCTTCTCTCAGGTTCATCCCTTCTCCCGAGAGAGTGGCTTCTCCAACGCGTAAGATTTTGTTGGGTTTGCAACAACAGCTGGATGCTCATGAACCTTTCAAGATCGTGAATCTGCCTGTTAAGAGGTACAGACTTTCACCCTTCGTCTCCTGCTCGGGAACGATTGAGGCGTCTGTCGTCTAGAGAGAGAGTGTTTAGTGGCTTCATATTCGTCTTCCCGAGTTGAGGTGTTGGCCTTTTCTCTTGTCTGGCCAGAGCGCGTCTTGCTCTTTCGTCGCGCTTCTCACGCTTCACGCGCGCCTCACCTTGACGCCGGGCGGGCGCGCCTGGCCACTGACGGCGCAGCGCCACGCTGTAACTCTCTTCTAGTACTTGCCACGAAGCCTCTCGCGCCACGCCATGACGCTCGGCGCCGCTTCGTATAGCTTCAAGTCTTGTGTTGACGCCCAGTTGTTCATCATGTCGACAACTACCCGCTTCAACATCTGATGTCCTTCTTAATTTAGCCAGTACTTGCTTTCGCAGTACATATACTAAATTGGAGCGATACAGAGAAGATTAGCATGGCTCCTGCGCAAGGATGACACGCTAATCGTGAAGCGTTCCATTTTTTTATGTTTACTATACGTTACTCTAGTTGACGTCTTCTTCGTTCGCGGGAGTTCCCGCTACGTATCGGAATCGAACTACTTTCACCACTCACTCAAGACCCGCCAGCTGCGGAAGAACATCCTCTTTCGTCACAGCCTTTGTATGAAGAGAAACTTCTTTCGTCTTCTTCTTCCTGTGATTATCAGACTCTGGCTTTTTCTTAAGGATCTGTTTCCTGAGACTTTCAACCTTCGGCTCCTCTCTCTCCACCTTCGCAGCTGTCTTTGTCTTAAGGGGCGTTGAGAAAAAAATCGGAAATAAAATTTTCTGGGATATTTTATATATGGCATCATACCATATCCTGACTATCTTCTCAGAAAGTTTTATTTAAAAAGTTCACACAGTTAGAAGTTATAAACAAAACAGTAACCTATCTAGTCAAATTACAATTTTCTTATAATGTAATGATATTGTCAGTATATCGGTGGTAATTTCCTTTTAGCTATGAAATAATATCTAATGCGATCTATGGCAACCCTGTGGACGGATAGTATGCATCAACGAAAGACAGGATTGCCGCGGGGCAGTCAGTGGCAGTCAGTCAGTAGCAGCTCAGAGCTTGCTAAGTAATACGTCGCTGGCCAACCTCAGCCCGTGTTTTGACACTTTCGCTTCATTTAACGAAGGGTTATATTACTTTGCAGGTCTATTTTTTGGCTTTTTCATTATGTCATAAAACATCAAACTGTGTAACAGACAAGCAAATAAATACACAGAGAAGCAAAAAAAAAAAAAAATATCGTTTTTCTCAAAACTAAAGTTATCGACATTCAAACTGCATCTCCTTCATAACGCTTGCTCCGATCTCAGATACAAAAGTAAACGAAAGCTAAATGTTTTGCCCATAACAAGGGCTTCATGGGAAGTAACCACGAGACCCGCACCACGAGAGAGTTTTTTCCCGAAGGAATGTCACTTCAAGAGGTAGTGACTCCCTTCATCTCCAGATTCCCTTTGCAACCAGGCTTCATTTTGCACAAGCCTGGAAAGAGTGAGGGGCAGACGTTTGGTTGGTCCTACTGTTAGAGAGAGGTTACTTGATTCCCTTCCTGTCTCCTCTTTTGTTTTTTTGTTTCCCAACTGCCTTCCTGTCAAACAGAAATTGTTTGACCTGCTCGAACAGATGTTCGAGCCGAGAGCAGTGGAACAAATCTTGACTCGGTGTTCCCGGGATTTTACTACAGATTGTTTCTAGTCCCGAACTTTCAGTAGGCTGGAGACCGTCTTGGCGTCAACAGGTCGAACAACTTGTCCGAAGGAAAAGTTCAAGATGGAGACCTCGCCAGTCAATACTAGGAGCCCTTCATCCCGGGATTGATGGTATCTTTGGATCTCCAAGATACTTATCTTCACGCCCCAATTCATCCACGTTCGTGAAGTATCTCAGGTTGTCTTGGGGCTAGACGTACCAGTTCAGGGCTCTCTACTTTGGACTCTGCTCCAACGGCCATACCACGTTGAAAACACCGCTTCGTCCGATCAGCGAAGTTAACAACGTTGGGTCTGGCTGGGTACTTGATGGGTTGACCGCCTGGGAACACCAGATGCTGTTGGCGCACATTTTGCTCGAGGGTGTTTGCACGTCTCATGAAAACGCGTTGCGTGCAGCTGCATCTGTCGCACGTCAGGATCTCACTCTGCTTGACGACTGGTTGCTTGGGCATCGTCGGCGGAAGGTATCTGGAGGGGACCTTCAGTTGACTTTGCAACTCGTGAAGTCCCCTGGGACTTCTGGGTCTGTGGAGAAGTCGCAGCTGATCCTCACTGTCCATTGTGTCTGGGAATTCAGATGTATTCAGCGGCTTTTATAGCGTCTCCGTCGCAAGAACAAAACTTCGTATGTCTGAAAAAGTTTCGCCTTCTTGGAAAAGGGGAAACATGCTAGGTGAAGGAAGGAATGAGTCTGCTGGGGACCATTTCTCGCTGGAGAAGTTTGTTTTCTGGGAGTCTGCATCTCAGGCCTCTTCAGTTCTTTTTGTTGAGAACTGACAAAGCAGAAGACTTGAAAGAGGAATTGAATTCTTCCTTATATAAAGAAGATCTGTGGTGGTGGCTCGATCCAACGAATTGCAGAAAGGGGATCTCCTCAAGCTTCTGAACCCCAACCTAGTGTTGTTTTTCCGACGGGTCGTCAACAGGTTGGGGGGCAACACTAGAGGGAGAGGAAGTGTTAGAACCCGGAGAGAGGAACAGGTGTCCTGGCACATCGACTTCAAAGATTTGGCGGCTATCTTTTAGCTCTCGCCACCTCTTCTCGAGGTCCAAGTTTGCAATCGTGTAGTTCTAGCAGACTCGGACAATACTACTTGTTCCTGTTCAGCCTTGCAAGAGAGATTATTCTTTGAGCCTGTGCTCGCAACATTTCGATTCTCACAAGTTTTGTTGCAGAGGTCGAAAATGTTCGAAACAGACCTGCTCTGTTGGCGCCATCAACTCCTGCCAAGGAATGGACCCTTCATCAGGAGGTTTGCCAAGATTTTGGAAATTTTGGGTCGCCATCTTGTGGATATTTTTCACGACCTCAAGAACAGCTAGAGGCTCCTCTATAAGGCTCATCTGTACTGACCCTGGGGCAGTTGCGATAGTTGCTCTTCCCTGGGATTGGCCATGGGAATAGATGTTTACGCCTTTTCCCGTTCTAAATTCTGGGAGAAGTCATCACGCAAAGTTCGCGGCCTCAAGGGACGGGGATGACTCATCCATCGCTTTGGCCTTGAACCACTGGTTCGGAGTTTCTCTTCTGGTAGACGTTAGGACCCTTCCTGAAACAGACCTGCTCATACAAACCCACTTCACGAGATATCTTTGAATCTCCCCGCTCTGAACCTGACTGCTTTCAGACTATCGAAACTTGGTCAGAGCGAAGGGGTTTTTTCTGGCCAGGTGGCACACGGGCCATCGCTTAGAGCCAGAAGTTCTTCATCTAAAGGATATATCTAGCGAAGTGAGCAACCTTCAAAGGTTGGTGTAGAAAGAAGGGCTTTTCCTCTTCCTCTATCACTGTGAGCCAGGTTGCGGATTTTCTCCTTTACTTAAGAGAAAACTCGATATAGCAGTTCCGACTATCAAGTGTTATCGAGCATGCTTTGATTGTATTCAGACACAGAGGATTAGCTTTGTCTGACAATAAGGACCTCCACGATCTTACGAGCTCTTTCCAAGACGTCCAAGGTTCCTCAGCTGATTTCCCCTGCTTGGAACTTGGCGTAATGCTCAAGTTTTGATGTTTAGTCCTTTTGAGCCTCCACTCTGCATCTCTTAAGGATGTTACTCGAAAACGGCATTCCTGTATGCGAAGAGAGTGGAGAGAAGTTCGAGGCCGTCATGTGGGCTTCAAGGAACACAATGCTGTCTATTCTTTTAAGCCCTAAGTTCTTGGCTAAGAATGATAGGTCTTCTAACCCTTGGCCTAGACACTTTGAAATTAAAGGTTTAGCAGACCTTATTGGACAGGAACCTGAGGGAGTTCTATGTCCAGTTAGAGCTCTCAAGTACTACCTTAAAAGAACACAGGACACTCGTGGTCCATTGGATGTTTTATGGTGTTCTGTGAGGCAACCAGTTAAACCTATGTCAAAGAATGCACTGGCATTCTTCATTAGGGACGTCATTAAGGACGCACACTCTAGTTGTGACGACTCCAACTTCAAGTTGTTGAGAGTTAACTCACGAGGTGAGGGCAGTTGCTACCTCCATGGCGTTCAAGAAAAATATGGTACTCAGTGACATTTTTAGTGCCACATTTTGGCGAAGTCAATTCGGTGTTTGCCTCACACTCTTGGCAAGATGTTTAGGTAGCATACGAAAATTGCTTTTGCTGGGACCATACATTGCTGCTTCAGCAACCTTGGGGACAAGGGGTAACTCTGATCCTATCCCCTTTTAATTGTGTTTTGTGGTTGTTGGGTCGACACTGGAGGCAGTCTTCCCAACCTTTGCAAACTAACGCTTTAGGTGTTGGTTAGGTGGTTAGTAATGCTCTTTTGTCCTCTTTGTATGGGCTATGATCTAGTCACATTGTGGTCACGCCCCGTTGACAGATCATCTAGAAGTCGCCAGCTATATAGGTCACTACCTCGCTGGGGTCTCTAGTAAAGCAGAAGCAGACTAGAGTGACAGTAACCACTCAGTCAGCTACGCTATCAGATAAAGGAACCAAAATAATTTTTACCAATAATTGGTTTTTCCTAATTCTTGGCTGTCTCTACCCCCTCCAAAGGTGGTATTCAGCTATATATATATCTGGCAGGTAAGTCTCATGAACAAAATGATATTTTAATGATAAAATAAAGTTTGTTCATACTTACCTGGCAGATATATATTTATATTGCCCTCCCTCCTCCCCTCAGGAGACAGTGGCGTTAGAAAATCTGAATAGAAAATGGGAATGGTTCCTGATACCGCCTCCCAGCGGCGGAATGGGTACTAACCACCTGACCGGCCACTGCGTGTGCCTTGAAATTTGAAATTCTGTCGGACCTTCGGAGAATACAGCTATATATATATCTGCCAGGTAAGTATGAACAAACTTTATTTTATCATTAAAATATCATGTTTTAAAGGTGCAGTACATATACTGTACAGAATAAATACATGAAAAGTATATAAGAAGTTTCTTGCTCTTTCTCTTTCTTCTAGCCCCCTGAACTACTTTAAGATAATGAGTAAGAGTGAGGTTCAACATTTAGAAGATGAAAACTATATACACAAGAAAGTTTGCTCAACCAGATGTTTTAAGAAATTTTTCTTCAGACATTTTAGAAATTTTTCGTCAACAGATGTTTATTAAATGGATTTAAAGGTTTAACCAAACTTTATCTTAAATTCCTACTAATGGGAATAACCAGTACGTGATAGTGAATTTGAGTATTACGCTTAGGTAATAATATACTTAAATTATATATGTAAAACTTTTTTTTTGCAGCTGATGGAACAAGCTGAAATAAAACTTGGCACTGCCAAAGCTATCAGAACTATAAAAAAGACCACACCGACGCCTCAAGTCGATGCTGTTGCCATTGCCCTGGAGACCCTTCGTCGTGCAAATTCAGACGTGCCAGCTTTTGCATCTTTAATATGAATCTGTAGGTTGCGAGTAAAGTTTTGTAACTTTGTGCAGTATAGAAACAGGTCGAAATTGAACAAATACAGTACTACCGTGAAGAATAAATTTGTTCTTTTCTTAAAGTTATAAATTGAGACAAAGAGTTTGTGTTTCCTCAGTACTGCAAATGGTATGGCACACTGAAGAATACAGGAATTCAAAATAATTACAGTACTCCTGTTCTGTTAACTGTAATGTATTGCAGTTTTATCAGCTTCTTGAATACTTTTAGTAAAGAATCCATGTTTTTGGACCTTACTTAGATTGTATGCAGTGTAAGTAATACACATTTTCCTATTGTTTTAGGTGGTTCTTAATGATGTTATTCATTAGGTTATTCATTTAGGCAATGCAGTAAATGAATGGCAAGCCTATTATATTGCTAACTGAAATCAGATTCTGTTTAATGTTAAATAATTGACTATATCATATTGAAATAAGGAAAGAGAATACGTTGGTGAGAGCAGTGCTTTTGTAGGAAAAATGAAATTAGCTGAATTATATATCAGGATTTTTTTATATTTAGTTGAAGTATATACTTGTGTTCAAGTATTATGTAGATCTTGAAATACATGATAAAACTGATGAAAATTTGTGTGTAATTTTGTTGTGCTTTACCCATTTTGTGCTTAGAAGCCTTGAAGTGTCTCAAATGAAGGCTGCTACTACAACTGTACTGCTACAGCACAATACATTTATAGAATTTAAGGGAAACTTAAGTACAGAGGGAAATCCATTAAGTTTGTAAGACATTCTTGTAAAAGTATTTTGTGCAGTGCAGTAGATGACTGGTATTGCTGGGATCAGGGGCACAACCGTCCGCGAATAGCTAAAATTCATGAATACCTGAGACCCCTCTCTAAAAGTGCTTATAACTGTCTATTTAAATAGTTCAAACACCAAAGATCCCCTCTAAAAATGCTTATAACTGCATATTTTATTTGTTCAAACACCAAGTATACCTTAAACTAACATCCTAAAATGCTTTAATATCATTTCAAAGTCATCTTCCAACATTACCCTTAAAAATATATGGCTTACAGCTACACGTGAACACTCCTACAACTGTTACTCTTACCAAGGTGAGAACTAATAAAGTTGAACCCATATTCAGGCATGCACATTTCCTTTAGTTTTCTTTTAACATAGACATAAATAGGGGTGATAGTACATTCTCAAGTACAGGGAATAGTTAAGTACTATACCTAAATATTTAAATATGTATTGAAAAATATACGAAATAATGAGAAGTTTAAGATTACGTAAATCGTACAGGTACTCGCCAGTGATGAGTGTTGATTGATGGTGGTAATAAATTAGCTGTGCAGTCCGATGAATAATGATGAAGATATGACTGCACAACACAGCGAAGGAGTTAAATCTCTGGGGCCAGGGGGTGCTGTTTCCCTTCTTCAGGCGCTTCGTCCACCAATTGCACTTCTTCAGGGGCTTAGGGAGGCTTTGGAGCGTCCTTCATGGCCTCGAGAAACACGGTGATAGGCAGCTGCTGTTGTTGCTGCTGCATGGTGACGAGGAGGTTATTATAGTGCCCCAAAATCCCATCAAGGGCATTCAAAAACTTATGGAGTGTTCCATGTAAGGACTCCATGCCCCAGTCATCTCGTGCAACTACAGACATTCCAAAGACAGGCCCTCTTCCTCCTCTTCGTCCCTGTCCCCTGAACCTGCTGTGTCTTCTTCCTTGCTGGCAGACTTCATCAGCTCTTCCAAATCCTGGTCAGTCAGAGGGTCAGAGTTGGCATCAATAAGGGTGCCAACTTCATCCTTGGTGATGTCATCGAAGCCTTCTCCACCAATTCGACTGCCTTACCAATGTTGACCCCGTAGGGGGGTTAGGGCCATCAGTACACCTCGTGCGGGGCACTGTAGGCATTACTTAAGGTTCTTTGCAGTGTGCCTTCGGTCCCTAGCTGCAACCCCTTTCATTCCTTTTACTGTACCTCCTTTCATATTCCCTTTCTTCCATCTAACTTTCCATCCTCTCCTAACAATTGTTCATAGCGCAACTGCGAGGTTTTCCTCCTGTTACACCTTTCAAACCTTTTACTATCAATTTCCCTTTCAGCATTGAATGACCTCATTGGTCCCAGTGCTTGGGCTTTGGCCTAAATTCTATATTCTATTCAATTCAATCCTTATCAATGTTGAATGTCGTCAGGAGAGAAGCCCTTATAATCGTGAACACACACTGGTCACAAATTCTTCCAGCACACATTAAGGGTCTCCTTCTTCTTGTTCTTCAATGATTGGCCGATGATGGTCAGACGTGGCATTCGTGAATTTATGCCAATACTCCGTCAGTGTAAATTCACCATCATTGTTTATTGCCTTCACATGGTTCTCGAGGGAGTTCCGGGTGTAGAGTGCCTTGAAGGCACGGACCACGCCCTGGTCCATGGGATGGAGGAGAGTGGTGTTGGCAGGGAGGAATTTGTGCCGGACTCCCTGGTAATTAAGATCCAGAGGGTGGCTACCAGCATTATCCATAATCAGCAAGTCATTGACGTACTTCTTAATTTGAATGATGAAGCTCTGAATGAACCAGTTAGATGTAAGGATTTTGGTGATCCATGCCTTGGGGGTTGTGCATCCAAAACACGCAGCAAGTTCTTGCTATTCTTGAGGGCCCTGGGGTTTGCAGCCTTGTAAATGAGGCCTGGTTTCAGCATGAAGCTGGCAGCGTTACCACACATGATGAGGATAACCCTATCCTTCTGAGCCCTGAACCCGGGGCTCTGGCTTCGTCCTTCATTAGGTATGTCTGTGAAGGTATTTTTTTCCAGAACAAGCCAGTCTTGTTCATATTGAATACCTGTCCTGGACAGCAGCCCTTGTCTCTGATGATTTTCTTGAAGGTCTTGGGATATTTTGCGGCCACTTCTGTGTCTGCCGATGCCATTTCTCCATGCAGAGAAACAGAGTTTAGGTGGAACCACTTCTGGAAACGGTGGAGGGCCCGAAAACCTTCAGGAGCTGATGATGGTCCCACTTCTTCCTCTTCTTCTTTGCCGGGGTCGCCGAAGCCTAAGAAGTCTGCTCCTGTATGTTGCCACCTTCTGTAACAGTCAAAAACTGCTGGCAGATTTTTCCTGCTGTCGAGAGGGATGTTCTTCTTACGGCAGTCTGTTGTCCACAAGGTCAAGGCCAACTCCATCCTGACGATGCTCTTATCACCCAGAGTGGAAACTGTCTTGGCATTACCACAGAAGCTAGCATCCACAGTCTTCCTTATACTGTATCGACCTCTTTCTTCTTGATGTACCGGACGGTACTCTCATTCACACTACAGTATACAATATCGAAGCCTTGCCATTTTCTTTTAACGTAGATAGGGACATTGGTACACCGTTTGGTGAATGTTTTTTAAGAAAAAAATATTGATATTTTGCTGTTTACATTAATATTAATACAGCATTTGAAAATTAGCACTGTAAATCATTTTATCATAAAAAATGTATTTATTCATGAAAATAAAATTAAAATAATTAGTGAATATTTTAGATATGCTCTATTTATTTATTTTTTCTTTTTTAATAAGTGTATCTCTTCTTTCTGTATTTCCCTTTACTTCCTCTTACTTCTTCCTAATTATTACCATATTCTTTAGAAGCTTGAATTTCAAGTCGGTGACCCCTATGGGCGAACTTGTTCCGTATGAATAGGTTTCATTTACTGAGAGTAGCGTAGCCGGGGCGGTTGGGGCCACAGGTGGCATGTGCCCCCTTATGGTCTGAGTTACTAAATGACAGATCTAGGGGGGAAAAAAAGCTAAAAAAATAGAGAGAGAGAGACAGAGCAAGATCATAGGAAAAAGGGCAAAGGTTTAACAGGATAAACCATTTGTGATTGAAAATCTAAATATTGAATCTGTTGTTTCTTCAGCCAACATTTGTACTCAAGATTTTCCAAACCCAACTGCCCTTCACAGTGAATTAGTAAAGTGGGAAATGAGGCAGAAAGCAGCTTGGCCCATGAAAGTCCATCCACTGCCATTGCTGCTTTTAAGGCATGTACACAACTGCCCAATGTTAAGCAGCAGAATTGTCATCTGATTTAAGTGTTGTGTCTTCATTGTTTTATTTTGAGTATTTTGCATACTGAAAGTCTAGATTTGCCATTGTCCAGCAACTTTTTACAGCATTATTTGCATGGTGAGTAGAAGGGCACAATACGGAAGAAAAAAATAAATACTGTAGAATTTTTTTTTATTCCGTGTTCTGCTAAAAAAAATGTGGGGGTATTCAGTGTCTGTATATTGAGATATATGAAAGTAATGTATAATGAGAAATTATCTTTGATCTTGAGGGAAAATATAAAAAATTATTATTATTATTATTATTATTATTATTATTATTATTATTATTATTCCACCAGATGGAGCATTTAATACTGGTTCCCGGATATGTCAAAAATATACATTTCATGTGCGTCAAAATGCCTCTAAAATTGATAGGGGCTCACTGCACTCGCCTGGTTCATCTTCCACAAAAGTGGGCCCCCCCCCTTATTAAAATCGTGGCTATGCCCCTGTTTACTGGATAATAATAATAATAATAATACAGTAATAATAATGTAATAATAGCAATATGAAAAATCTGTGAATAGGTAAATTTTCTGGGAATAATTTGAAGTTATGTTCCACAGAAAAATCCGCAATTAGGTGATTCTGTGAATACATAACTACAAATAGGTGGGGGTTGACTGTAGTCCTTTTCATGATTTGTTTCTTTCACTAGTGTATTATTAAAGGTCATCTTTCTTATAAATTAGGAATTTTTTTGTTTGTAAACATGTTAACAGCAGGTACATCGAAAAAGGTCAAGAAAAGACAGAATAAAAAAAAGGACATTCCATTTAATTTTTTTCAGGTAATGTAAATATGGATACATGAGCTGTCAGTAATGTTACATTCCAGGATGAAAATGAATATGACTATAAATTCCTTTCTCTTACTTTTGATATATTTATATGATTTCTTTTCCAGTTACAATTTTACAAATTGTAAACTTGAGTCATGGATATTTCAATAATGTTGATGTTTTCAGTTTGTATATCTTTTAATTGGATTACTTTTGTATCAGAAATAAAAGTGAAGATGGTGTTCAGCAAATGTTTTTGAATAAAAAGATTTAGGTCACTGAATCTGTTCTGCAGTGAACAAAAGAGCTCATTCAGTCACATGACCCAGTCCTTGTGTATAGCAGGTGCAGTTCATTGCTCTTTGTAAAATGTGTGTGACATGATTTTAATCAATAATGGATGATATGATTAATATTATCAGTGTACTTCATTCAGTTATCAAATTTTTAAATTACAGCATTCATAAGATTAAATTACAAAAGACAGCAAACATTCATGGTCTCAGTAAACTGCACCAAGAGGTTAGGTTTGTACTATACAATATTTCTGTTGATCTTGAGAACACATTTAACATTCTTAAGAGTGGCAGGTCTGTTGTTGAGGCGAAATGTTATCTGTCTGTCAGTGGTCAGCAATGAACTGGGTTATGTTTATCCATTTGCAGTGAACCATTTTGTTGATCCTAGTAATGAAAGAAGCGGTGAGAAGAAATATTGTCCCTAGATAAGCTAGTATGGCAGCAAAACTGGAGGAAGAGTTAGAGAGTATTGATAAACTTGAGTAAATCCAAGGTGATAGTTAAATGGAAGGGAAATGAAAGCGTGATGTGAAAAATGACCATGTCAATCTTGTGGTTATTGTTTGTAATAGATGGGGTCACAGGGTATTCTCAGGATTGTAGCCAAGATGAAATAATGGAATTTTGGTGCTCATCGTTTACTGTATGAAAGAGACATTAGTATAATTATTATCATTATTATAAAGTGGACTACTTCGTGTCAGTTTGATTCTCACTGGAAAGGAATGGAGCTAAAGGCAAAGGGGTATTGCAAAGAACCCTTAGTGAGGTCTTCACTGTGAGGTACAAGACACTGTAAATGCTACCCCTTCAGGTAGATCTGGGAGGAGGTAGAAAATTTCTATTAGTTACCCTGGTAACATGTTGGATTATGAGGTCAGAGTCAAGAGGGTATTCAGAAGAGCAGCAACAGCCTATAAGAAGTGGAAGGAAATTGCTGGAATTCTCTTAGTTAAAGGTACCATTGATTATGTTTAACATTTTCAATGACGTGCAAATCCTGTGCTTTAGCATGTAACAGCAACTTAGGTATGCTGAAAAGGTTTGACTACAAAATGCAAATGTTTGTGGCTGGATTGTGCTGGGGGTATTGTAAACAAATGAAGTAGCAGAGGGTGTGGTATATATTGAAATGGCCCCCATAGGGGGTTAGTGTTGTCAGTGAACCTCAGGGTGTACTGTAGGCATTACTTAAGGTTCTTTGCAGCATCCCTTCAGCCCCTAGCTGAAACCCCTTTCATTCTTTTTACTGTACTTCCATTCATATAATCTTCCTCCCATCTTGCTATCCACCCTCTCCTAACAATTATATCAAAGTGCAACAGCAAGGTTTTCCTCCTGTTACACCATACAAACCTACCTACTCTCAATTTCCTTTCCACCACTGAATGACCTCAAAGGTTCCAGTGCCTTTGGCCTAAACTCTATATTCCATTCCTATACTGAAATGGCAGGTCATAGAATAGTGGGAAGCACCAGTAAAACACGGACAAGATGGGAATTCTGGGAGAAAGTGCAATATATGGAAGGGAATGGAAAGATCATGTCATACACCTCAACTCTGCCAAAGGAAAATGTGATGTTGTACTGTAATGTGAATGGTTGAAACTAGTATAATTGTTGTTGTTGTTCATATCATGAACCTGCCCATATGAATAAGGTTCATCATATGAAAAATTATAATAATGATGAAAGCCATAATCTTCATGTTCAGTGCATGTTACAGGATGGATGCTACAGTGATGTTAAAAGCTGTAATACTAGAGAAATGATGACATAATGGTATTAGTGGAAACAAATATGAACTTTCGTTCAGTCATCTTCATCATAGAAGTCCTAGAGTAGGTGCTACTACTTTTGTCTCCCATTAGCTAAGAATGAATATAAAAGAACCATTGTCATGGTTTTTAAGAAGTGCTATATTGCTTAACTGTTGCTGAGTAAAGCATAAACTCTAAAAATTGATAATATTATACAGTAGCAGGTGGTGAATTGAAATTTTAGTGTTGAGTTTAGTCTCCATAATTTTATTTTCCTATTGGAAGAGAGCAGCCAGCTTCCAAGGGGAAAGTACACTGGGTGGACTGAAAAGAAAGGTACTATGATGCCAGTATACAAATACAAACCCTCTTGTTTTACGCAAGCCTTACTTGTCAACATGTTACATAATAAACTATCCAAAAACAAGAAGTGTTGATTGGGTGCTATGGTGAAATCCAGGTAATAGAACTGTGAATAGCCCATTGAGGGACAGGTTAGGCTTGTCACAGGAAGTGGTGTTTTTGGTGGAGATGACTCCTCTCTGACTAACAGTTATGAAACAATAGATGTTTTGTGGGCCTTTGGCTGCAAGAGTGTGAACTAAGGACATCCTCTGTGGCTTTCCAATCAGAATAAGTTTGGAGATAGTAGTATCTCGACAAGCCAGCTCTCTTCTCCCATGAACCATGGGAGACACTTTATTAATATCAGAAATGAGTTTCTGGCCCTGCCTACCTGTTGAAATTTCAAGACATTTGTAGAGTGAGGTCATTTTCACCACCCATGCTAAAAGGCCTACTACCTTTAATTTTTCCTTATATTTAGTTGCACACTTCAAACTGTGGTGAAATAAGGCAATTGTCTGATGGTGCAAGTGAGTCATATACTATCAGTGAAATTTACAGAGGGAATGCTCTAATGAAGGTGAAGGCAATTTCATGGAAACATCATGTACAGCATATTCTAGAAAATGGTGAAAAAAATGAATTAAAATGCTTGAATCACCTATAAAATCACAAAAACATGCATTCATCATGAAATCAGTTAATTGATTTCTTCACAGTATCAAATATTGAAAAATTCTTAGGTAGCAATGAGCAAAATCTTGATGCAAAATTCGAGTAATAAGCAGAGAGCTTATGTAAAACGAATTGTTACAAAATTTAATCAGCATGACTTACTACAAAAAATGTAAAATTTGCCCTTTTGTTTTGTAAAACTTTGTCCACAGCAAAGTGTTTTACTATTTTAGATCAAAACCAAGAAATTTCCAAGGTAGCTAACCTGAATTGGGTAGCTATGAAAAAATTGTAAAGTTGCAACATGCATACTAGTACTTGCAAACCCTTACATTTACCCAAATCAATTTATATATCAAAATAAAACGTTTAGTTTTACATCTGAGGACAATTTTAGGAGTATTGATTCTAACAAAAATAAAAATACATTAAATGTATCACTGAAGTATTTAAATCTTTTACTTTCTCTTCTCTGATGCTTAATTGCTTTTTCCATTGCATTTGCCCTTTAAAAATTGTGCATTTGCCCTTTGAAAAAAGAAAAGGCATCTCTTGGATTGGGACTTTTAGACAATATCCCTCTAGCAGTTTGATATTCCATAAGGCTTTAATGATGATAAGGAAACTAGACATTAATGAAAATATCTTACAAATTAGTCATAGCTTAGGGAGCATCCTAACTTCTGTTATTTTCAAGCATATGGTACATGTTTTCAGTACTGTACAATTAAAAAAAATTTTGAGTGAAATGAATTAAACACAGGAAATTTTCCCGTGACAACCAGTTGGTCTTAGTTTGCATCTCAAACGTACATTGGTTGCTCCTTCTATCTATTCATGTAGCTCTGTGATTCCGAAATCTGGTTTCACCCCGAAAATACGGATAATAATTTTTCCGAACGATGAAGCCATGCACCTTGGGCATCTATTTTGTTTAAAAATTGTAAATTAATGACAAAGATAATATTATGTTACATCATAATGTCAGAATTCCTTCACCAAGAGCGTTTCCTCCTTCCTCTATCCTGAATGATCGGTCACCGAGAGACCGCAGACGACAACATGGAGGTTGACGAAAGGACCGAAATTGACCCTGCCGAGTATTTCAACCCAGATCGGCCAGCGCGTGACCCGGGTCCTATCAGGAAGCACTGGTATCCTGTCGTTGTCGGTTTAGGAGGAGTCCTGTTTGCCTGCTTTGCCAATTCCCTCTCGAGGAGACCGGCGTTCAGTGGTGAGTAGCCCAGGCCTAATGTAGCCGTACGTTACCTGTACGACTCCGTAGGCCTGTTTTATTTTTTCTTCCAAGTTTTTTGTATATAGATTTCCGAGATTAAGCCTACCGCAGTATTTAGTTTATGGTGACGCAAGGTTAATAAATCTTAAAATAGGGCTCGTCTCTGTAGGGTTGACTGTAGATCGTGGGGTAGGCTACAGGCTAGGCTGTCCAAGAAATGGCCGAAAATATAAAAAAAAAATCTTAAGGCCTATCAAAAGTGGGCAAATCCCGGTAGAACTATATAGTAGCTCCGCGGCGGCGACTGCCTTCAAACTTAACTTTTTCTACAGTTTTTTTGGTTGCTAATTATGAATTTACCTTCAATTTTTGGCGCTCGAGTGTAATTAACCTGTAATTAACTCCAGAAGTCCATCCAACAAGGGGTTTCCATATGCGATCTCCACAAGACAGAGCACGGCTACGTCTGTTTTGAACAGTTCATATCCTGTCTGGCAAGTGCAATAACTTGTTAACATATGGGTACCCAACCCCCCTGGGCCAGTACTAAACACAGCGAAGGGACATTCCATTTGGCCGACAACAAACAGATGAACCGCCAGTATCAGGACCCCTAAAAGTGTAGAAAAAGCCAGTTGAAAAGGTAAAAACAGGTGTGGGGCTAATATATAGAACTACCCAAATCCCCACCCTGGGCCATGTCGGGGTGCAATGCTTAGATTATGTTAAGTTAAGGGAAGGTTAGTTTAAGATGTACAATTTTGTTTTTTTTTCCTTTTTGAGAAAAAATACATATACCCCAATACCCCCTTTCCCCCTCCCCATCTGCAGTTGCCCCTCTGTTATTTTGTGATTTTGACCAATTTGACACTTTCTTTTTCCAGGCCTATTGGTAGACCACAGGAAATTTTTTTTTATTTGTTGCCTTGGTGAGGACTAGACTGATATAACAAGGTCTTTACTAAAGTAACCTAACCTAGGCACTAGATTTTCATTTTCAGAAATTGCTGTTGTTGCAGCAGGCCAAAAGTATTTGCTTGGGAAGGATTGTCAGTTCAACAGAGTCTTGTGCGAAAGTATCAGAAATCAGTAATTCTGTAGAACAGGTCAGCACGAAGCCAATTCAAGATTGGATAATATTTTGCTGGTTGTGAATAATGTCTAGAATTGAGATAATTTCTTTAGGTGTAATAATGACAGAGTACTTACCTCATAGCCTAGGTCCCTAGGAGGTATATTTTTTTTTTTCTAAGTTGACATTAATTAGCCTTGTGGGATTGTTTGTAGTTCCCTCATTTTTTCTTGCACATGATGACAAATCAAAGTT
This sequence comes from Macrobrachium rosenbergii, assembly GCF_040412425.1. Lineage (NCBI taxonomy): Eukaryota > Metazoa > Arthropoda > Malacostraca > Decapoda > Palaemonidae > Macrobrachium > Macrobrachium rosenbergii. Next base: position 30,892,303 of record NC_089742.1, on the reverse strand, counting down.
TATTTTATTGCTCTCAGAACTTAGTCAAAGCTTCATGTGCATCTCTTCAGAAGAATTACAGAAAAACCTCATTTTACATTTAAAAAGATAAATACTCAATGACAACATATACATTTTCATAGCGTTGAACAGAGCAACCTAACTACAACTTTTTGCACATAAAGAGATAGTAACTGAATGAGTTTTAAATTTGGATCGAAACTTTCAGAAGCTTCATGGAAACACATCACACATCCTTATTTATACAAAATATGTAAGAACAATCAGATGTATGAAGGCTAATAAATTTCAAAGGTGTTCTGAATAAACATGATTTCAGTATGGGACATGCATAGTTGTGTCACGACTGTTGACACAGTATGAACAGGAAGGAATACAGCACCAAAAATATTAATAGATATAGTGTGAACAAAGCATATTTTAAAATACAGTCTCGTGTGTATTTTGGTTTATAATAATTTGCAGTGATTTTGGCCAGCCGTGAAAAACAAGAAACTTATCAGTTATGGAGGAACAATCGATCAGACTTTTTGTGGTGTAATTTCCTTGAGCTTAGAAGTTAAGCTCAGTTTGTCTATGAGAGAGCTTATGATAGTTTGAAGATCTTACTCTCCGGTGGTGGTGATCACATGTGGTGGTCTATCCTTAAGTCATTGCTCTTCAGAATTGATTTTAGCATGCCTCCTCTTTTAGGATAGAAGTGTTCTATAGGCTATTGCCCCAAACAGGAGGCAGAGCGTTTTGGCTCTAGTCTTTGTGAGCAAACAGTTTGTTGAGTCCTTGGCGTTGCCTCAGTCATGCTTTCCAGAGCCTAAGTGTTGTTCAATGGCCTTCAGGTCTAGAGAAGTCAAAACTTTGCTTCTGGAGCAAAGTTACAACAGCATAGATCACAAAGGGATCTTTTGCATCTCTTTTAAAATGACTATTGATTTCATTGCTCCTGAGTTTACTGCTGTTTTCAGGTTAGGTAGATGTGCAAGTTTTCCTTCTATATTTGGAAGAAAGGAAATATTGTTGCACAAATGTCCTCATGTCCCTTAGAAATTAGGCTTATTCCATTTAACCCAATTGTATCTAAGGTTTTTGAGAAGCTGGTCTCAAAAAATCTTGTAGGTTTGTTGAAGATAACTTACTACCAGTATTACAGTTAGGGTTTTGTTAAGGCCTTCGGTACTTGTGATTAACTCTTTTCAGTATCTGCCATCTTGCAGAGTACTCTTGATGAGGATGCAGAGGAAGGCATGGTTGGTTTAGATTTTAGAATAGCCTTAGACCATATGAAACATGAAGCACTTGTTTAAAAGCCAAGATTATTGTCGGATCTGTTACAGTATTAATATTTTGAATGAATTTTTAATAGAAAGCACGCATAGGTCTGTGTTGGTGGCCAGTATAGTAGCTTTGGTAATGTCATTTCAGGTGTTCCTCAGGGTATAGTGTTCTTGGACCTTTGCAGTGTATTAGCTATACTGTACTAGTGTCATGTGGCAAGGTCTAGAGAGCACACCGATTGCATATGCCAATGGTTCTACTCTTCTAGCTGTTGTTCAGAGCAGTCTCTGTTTGTTAGGTTTGTAGTTGCAAAATCCTTGAGTAGAAATCTGGCAAGTATTCACGAGTGGAGTAGGCTTTGGGGCATGAAACTTAACCCTTCTAAAACTTAAAGTATGATAGTCAAGCCAGAACATTTGTCTTTGCATCCTGATTTACTTTTAAATGGTATGGTTTTAAATGTCAGTGACTTTTATGATGTTAGGTGTAACTTTTGACATGAAATAGACTTTTGAGAAGTATGTATTTAACATTACATCCTCTGCACTCTTTACCTTACCTAGCTTTATTTGCTCGCAAACTGTTGTTCTCTAGTTTCAGGATTAATACTTCTCAGGTTGCTAGGAGTTTTATCCTGGCTACAACTGAAATGAGGAATATTTTGCTTAGTGCAGTTGTGTAATCTTCTGATCTCAGAGTGTTTAAGTGAGGAGCAAATTCATTCTGCTTTCTGCTGATGTCTGCTGAATTCAGGTGTAATGGTTCTATTTTCTGTTCCCTCATGTTTATTTATGTACCATCTTTTCCTAAAACTTTTCTCTGCAGGCTGATTTCTTTTGAAGAGTTAAAGAAAGAATAAAATGGCTGAAATAGTGTTGCAACGTCTTATGAAAACTCGGTGTTAAGGGACATAATGACTTGGCCTACTGTAACTGCATAACCTTAGTCAAAGATTGCATCCTAGTCTCTACCTGACTAGTGTCCTCTCTCTCCTCCTGAACCCAATTATGGTGTGCATATTCTGGGTAGTCAGAATTTTATACCCTCTAAAAAGTTTTCATTTGCAATGTATTTCCTGACACCTCCCAGCCCCACAGGAAGAATGAGTCCAGGTCTGTCGGTGGGTGTGATGCAGTGGGGTACTTAGTTGTTGTCTCTTGACATCTTACCTAAATAACTTACTGTGTAATGGCTGATAGTAAATTCATGGATGCAAAATGTCAATTGTTTAGAAATTGACATCTGTTGAAATTCTATTTTGTATTAAATTTTGATTTATTATTTTACAACACATTTTTCCTTTAAAATTCTTCTAGAACATCACCCTCTCTAACAGTTTTATTTGCGTATGTAACTGAAGTAGTTGTTTTTCACACTCTCTTAGCTTGAATATACCTGTACATTACATGTAACATACAGTAACTTTTCTTTTATAAATGTAGTTGGTACATGACATGTATTACTGTATGTAATTTTTCCTTGTGTATTTGATGCAAAGTACATTTAACCTTTTAACCCTGTGTACTTTGTTTAATGCTGTTCTCTTAATTTGTTCTAATGACAAGTAATCCTTTCAGGTATACAGAAGCATATCCTTGGAGGTACTCTAGGTGTGGTTATTGGAATAACAGCTGACAATTATGGAAAGAGGAAGGCAGCACATCGTGATCTGATGCTTTACAATTATATAGTTAATCATCCTGAAGATTTCCCCCCAATTGGTAAGAAATAGTTGTTGACTTTGTTGTGAAAATGTGAAGTAAAGAAAATTGAACAAAAATTTATATTAAAATTTCTGTTCATAAGCTTACCTCTGTAGCTAGTGTAATACCACCTGGGAAGCACTGGACAGCTTACTTCTGTCTCATACCATACTGCGAGTTAATAATTTTCTGGGTACAGTATAGTTAACATAGTAAACACAGCACAGTTCTGAATATTTGACAACACTGTATTGGTTTTGCTGTTGACTTGAAAGCTAGATGGATTTTCCATAATTTTTTGCGGTACAGTAGAACCCCAGTCCTCGACGTTCCAGGAGAAGCGTCGAGATCCGAATCAGCTTTTCCCATAAGTAACAACTGAAAATGGATTAATCCATTCTTGACTGCCAGTCGTTACCATACCCTTACCTTTTTATACAAATCATACACAAATTATAATTAAGTAAGTTCAGATTTAAATAAGTTGCCTAATTAGAGACACTTTTTTCATTTTTAAATGTATACTGTATCAGAAACACTGGCCTACGTCCAATGCGGCCATATTGCCGATGGTTGACTGGGTGCCATGACCTAGGCTAGGCACCAGTATGTACTGCAATGGGTAGGCACAAAAACTGTTGCTAATGTAATAAAACATTTTAAAAGAAGCCTAATTATTGCAGTAAATTAATAAGATATTAAAAAGCCAAATTATGTCTGTTATTACAAAATGCCTAAGTTATGTTGGCTTGTGGCATGAGTGGATGTAAACAAACCAAAATGCCACCCTGGTGGTTTATCGCGGTAATACATAAACGTTGTTTACGTTCATTATTAATTTATGGAAATTTCATACAGTCTACTGGAATAGTGTAAACAAAATCAAGGTAAAATATCTTTCAATATAGCAGGCTTTAAATGACACGTGGGAACAACGCCAACAAGTGGCGGCTGACCGAAACACTTTTGTTTAGAAACATCACATGAGTCATTGGATTGGACTCTGGTTTGTTGTTCGAGCTCCAATGCAAAATTTACTACAAAATTTTGCATCGAAATCCGATTATGTCAAGTTCTGGTACAGTCAACGACTGGCATTCTACTGTACTTAAAATATAAACATCTGTAAGTTTACCAGAAAGCTATGTAATATTTACAATGCTGCTGATGTCTGTTGAGATGGTGATATTAAAAGCATGCTCTTTTAATGTTGGAATATTGTAATGTGTGGATGTTAGCAACATCATAGAATCTGTACTTTATATACAGATTTCTTAAGTGGTGGTTTTGGTTCCCCTTTTCAGACAGTGATATTTTGATATTGAATATTGTTGGAAGATTACTTTACCTCCATTCCTGCTTCCTTCTGTTGAGGTGTCTAACCTCTCTTAACTATTAGTATAGGCTGTAATTCATATCTGTTTTACTAGATTTTACAAAAGGATATTCTGTTATGTAAAAAGCCTGCTTGGCTAGTAGTGGCATTTTGGCTCTTTTCATAGCATGTTATCCAAATTTTACTTAATATAATAAATTTCATTTTTAACCTTCGGTTTATCGTTCTTTGCTATCCAGTTTCAACTCATTTGCTCCAGATTTTGCCCTAAATTTAAAATCTTTAGGATATTTATGAGCATAGAGGTTTAGTGCTTTGCATTTTCATATTGTAATAGGCTAGTTTTGTAACTCGAACTTGGATAGGCAGGTTATTCCTGAGGTGCGACTTGAGTCGGATCTTGTAAAAATTTATAAAAATAAAAAAGTGATGACAGCCTTTTAACAAATTTATAAAAATAAAAAAGTGATGACAGCCTTTTAAAAATTTATAAAAATAAAAAAAGTGATGACAGCCTTACCTTTAATCCTGTGTTGGCTTGCATAATGGAAGGATGGTGACACCTACTTATTTACATGCGGGAACTCAGAAACTAGTACCCATCTTAACGTCGCCTTAAGTTGGAGACAAATTTTTTATGAATATTTTTGAAAAGCATCATAAGATTGGATTGACTTATGTTGAGACCGCCTTAACTTAGGCTGCCTATTTATGGTATTAAGGTGTCAAGAGATGGAAATACTGATCTGTGGGAGAGTGTCTTAAGAATTGGGAGGCGTGACACTGGAGTTGGTCCTATCCTTTCCTTCCTTTTAAACAATTTTTCACTCTCTCCATAGGATTCTTAGCTGATCTTTAGTACTCTTGAACATTTACATCTAATTGAGATAGGGATGTACTGTAAACTAAAGTGTGTTTCATTTACTTTGTAAACTAAATTGTGTTTCAGTTAGTTCTGCTTTCACAGTCAGTTGCTTGTCATGGCATTTCTGTAGTTGTCTTATAAAAACTACCTCTGTTAATGGTATCTGGACATGAAAGACATACTACCAATTCAAGTTTTTAAAACTTTTCTCAACCTTTCCTCCAGCATCTTCAATATTTTCGTTGGGAGGTGAGAAGCTGAGATTGCTTCCCCAAGATAACTACACTCTCATAAGCTAAATAACCTCCTGAAAATGCTGTTCCAACTTGGCCTGAAAGGGTTCTGGAGGGGAAGGTTCCTCAGTACCCAGAGGATCCCTCCAGGTGCGAGCTACCTCCTCTCTCAGAGAAGAGGAGGCCGTACCAGACTTCCAATCCTGATCCTGTCCAGCACCAGATGAGCCATTCATCAGAGAAGGCAGATGGGATCCTTCTAGTTTGCAGTCTGAATGCGGACCTGATCTTGACGCCCCTCGGCTCCAGTACTCGGTCACAACGGAGTACGAAAACAAAGAAGAGCAGGAGGTTGCACCACCATTCTCGTGTGCCGCATGCCTACAAAACAAATCATGCCTGCATGAACCCATCCTGTTGCTCACCTGAGCTGCCTAGGGGCTTACCCTGAGTTGGAATCCACACTTGGGGAGTGAGGGGATATGTACAACTGTCTTGATGTGAAACTGAATGCAAATGGTTGGAGGGTGAGGGGCCAGTCCTCATGTCCAAGTGGGCATGTGCAATGGCATCAGCCCTGTCAAAGGCACAGTAACCACCAAACAGTGAACTGACACCTTTGCTCTCCTGCCTTGAGGAAGAGTAAGCAGGAAATTCCACCTTGATTACTTTTGCATGGCCTTCGACTTCCCCTTTTATTTCATCCTCAGCGGAGGAAGAGAGTTCAGGGACAAGGAGGAGGAGTAAGATGATGATAAGCCAAAAAACAACAGACATAGACCAGAGGAAGAATTATGAGAACTTTTTATAAGACTTCTTGGTTGCCTTCAATTCTGAAGGGATGTTCTAGCTGGAGGAGGATAAATCAGTGCCTATTGGCTCCACTACAGGCATCACCACAGCCACTGGAGGATCAGTTGTAGCAGATGAGGTTGTCACAGAAACAGCAGCAGACACATCGGTGGTTGGTGCATCATTCCTCCTTCATGCTAGTGAATCCAGGAAGGCGGCTTGCAATGGACTACCTGGAATGTTAAGTCAGATTTTACAGAAGTATTCAAAGATAGACATATCCCTGTTGCCTTTCTTGTCCACCAACAAGGGATGAATGGGTTTGTAGGTCATAGGAAATCTAACCCTCTTAGGGTGGGTATTCACGGTCAGGTTTACCTTTCAGTTCATTGAAATTGACATTAAAGCTTTCGTGTGGATGACAGTTTGTGGGAGAAGTCGGTCAACTCATCAGAACGGATGAACTTATGGGATTACCTAAAGTTCATCTGACCGACTGACAGGTGATCACACTTGTGGATGGGTAAGCAACGATTTTGACAGTTCGCCGCTGGATTTCGTCTGGGAAGGATCTCAGCCGCTCCGACCAGAATATGAGTAAACTTTGTATAGGCCTAATTCTTTTCATTGTGAGACCCTGCGGCTCTGTTTGTAGACAGTTGTGAGTCCAAATCACATGATAAAAAATTAAAAAATATATTTCCATGTGATACAGACAATTTGGTATAGGGCTAGGCCAGTGTCCTGCCTTTTGATGAAAGGTGTTATTAGTGCAAGAAGGCTCCACAGTCCATTTCATAAATTACTGGACCAACCCCGAGGTCTAATTTAACCTTATTCATTAATATCATATGAGAATAGACGTCTCTTTAATAGGCAATATTTAGATCATACTCTGTTAGGCCTTTTTGCTTCTTAACTATTTTTAAGTGAATTGCTGCAGCAGCTAGTCTTTGTAGCCCCACCTCCTTATCGGTCAGTGGAATTTCCATCACTGCCATATGGTGCTGCCACAATGAAGGTTAGGTGAGCACTGAGGGCGATGACCTCGAGTTGATGGTCCGACTGACAGTTCTACCCTTTACGTGTGGATGCTCATCTGTTGAACGGTCGTGGATGAACCGACAGGTAAACCTGAGCGTGAATACCCGGCCTTTGAACAGTAAGATCCAGGTGTAGGTGGGAGAGGAATGGCAGCCAGTGGCAAAGAAGGTACTGGAAGATTCAGCATTGTCACTGGAGAAATGTTTCCCCCTGAGGAACCTGTCAAAATCTTCTCAGCCTTCTTCCTCCTCTTACCATACTGCTCCCACTAAGATAAGGCCCAAGAAGCACATGGATCATGGGGAAGAGGATGAGTACATTCCCTGCCCCTGCAATAAGAGCACAGTACATGTTGGTCTACCAGTATGAGAGAGAAAGCTACCAGTGCTGCTCACAACACCCACACTGGCACTGGTCATACTTCTTTTCCAAGGAGAAAAACAGAAACAGAAGACACAGGTAAAAACAATACCAAAATATAAAAAGGGAATAAAAAGGAACAATACTCATCACCAAATCCAAAGAGCAGACAGGGAAGTAGCAGCAGGAGCTTTCACTCATGATGGTGGCTGAAGAAAAAGGGGGGCGAGTGAGGAGTTATCCCCTCTTTCCTTGATCTCCACCAGTTAGCTACCTTTGTATCAAGATTCAAAGGCCACTCTTTGCACTAAAGGGTATACAGTACTTCGTATGTGGAAGTAATGGCTGTATCCCCTTAGAAACAAATGTCATTATTGTCTGTCAAGAACAGTGATGGTTTACTGTTCATGCAACAAACCCCATATTTTATTTGAGTGCCATTTTCCAACATCACTTGCTTTGAAATGCCTGTTTCAGTTTGCAAGTCCAAAGAAAAGTCACATGCAAGTATCTCTGAGAAAGCATAACACTCCCCAAGAATAATAATGGAGATAATTATTTTTCATACCAGGTTCCATTTTATTCTTTAAAATACTTTTATTCCCTTTTCAGAGAGGAAGAAGTTCGCTGATGTTTTTGAAAAATGGGTCCCAGTGCGATAGCGTGATGGTGGTTAAGCTTGGAATCTTTATCCATAAGTGTAAGTGGAATTGATGGATAAATTAGTAATTATCATTTAAGTGTTTAAATGTTTTTAATGTAAATAAAATATTTTGGAAACTGATTTACTGTATTTATAATTTTCCTTGTTGTCAGTCAATTGTTTTCTACTGCATGTGAAACTGTTTAACCAGACCTCTTCGAGCTGTTTCTAACACAACTGATGTCAATACTTGTTAATCAAACCAATAGTATTCAATACTTGTTAATCAAACCAATAGTATTGTGGCATATTCTGTGAAGATGTGCGCTGGTTAGCAAAACAAACATGATATAGTAATATAGTAGCAACACTTAACTAAGCTAAATCAAATAATGTTAACCTATCAATCAATGTAAAAATAATAGCAATGCCTTACAGTACAGTTAAGTACAAAATTACTTTGGATAACTATAATCCAAAGACACTTTCTTTTTCCTAAGAGTGGCGAACCCTAGCTTGTCAGCCATATTGACGACTAGTGAAGACCACTCAACATCGCTCAACAGGAGTTTGTGGGATAGTGAAGTAAGATGCTTTCATTTTGCTAAATTTACAATCTCTTTTCAATACTTTTAGCTCCACACAGCACAGTGTTTTCTAGGAAAATGAAAACCTTCCTGCTAAAAAGGAAGTGTCATGAAGCTTCGTCCTCATTCACAACATTAAATAGACCATGAAATTTTAAATCCCTATCCTGCATATTAGCAGTGAACAAAATTCAATTGTATATAAGGCATTTTTGCAGGAGTACCTGACCAGATATATTTTTTGAAATGACCTAGTCCCCAAACAAAACTATTGCATACAGTTATATAACAAGTAAAGGCCAGAAAAATTTTAGAAACATTACATTTACACAAAAATAGCAAGTCTGGCAAACAATTCCAGCATTCCATCTCACTATTTACATCATGTAATAAACATACAAATCATCTGGTCAATCTTGCCCACCTATGAAACCGATGTTGACTAATGTAACCTTTTTGAATACAATTTATTTACAAATAAAAAATAATCAAACCTGTCTGAAAATAGGCTATTATGTACCAACACAAGGAAATAAATGTCCCCTCTCAATAGAATGGATTTTATAAGTACCATACCATCAATATTTAAAAACACCCTATGCTCAAGTTGCAAGGTCATTCTACACAAAATAGAACATGGACCATGATGTAACCATGACATGACTGATGGACTTGTATGTGAAACTTTATGTTTAAAACATTGTTTTACAAAAACCTGATCCTCTGGGTGAACCCTTTGAAAGTTTTAAGATTGCTGGTTTACATAATTTACAGCTTGAGTCGCCACTTTACCATTGAACTAAGTCAAGTATGGACACTGGGCAAGCCATTGTAAGTGATAAACAGCATATCAGGTTAAATTGTGGTGTTGCAATTCATAACTACCCTCTACTTCCCAAGTAATGTCTTTAGTACCTAAATTTGCATTTTAATAGTTCTAAAGAAGCTGCGTGAATAGTCTTGTAACTCAGATCCTAATTGCAACTTGCATATTTCATGCTTTTGACATCACTCACTAAGGACCTTCCTTTTGCAAACTACAGGTTTCCAAGTGTAATCTGGGTCTTCCTTCTAAGCCTGCTTTATGGTTCTTGGCCAGTTTATGCTATCCTTGACTAACCTGCTGACTCTGAAATAGACCAACATCAGTGTTCCTGAAAGTTAATCCACAATTTAGAATCGGACTAATCTTGCATCCTTGCATTACTTACATAACCTTTCCTGATGGTGTCCTCATGAGAGTGCTACTGTTCACTTTACTCACATTCTTCCTTGACAGATATTTAGCTTCAACATCGAGCCAATTTTTCTATAAGTCACTTAAGCTGGAAATTGAAATAAAAAGCAAACTAAAAATATCACATTGAATTATCCAAATACAATATGCTTCTACTACAAGTAAAACTACTACTTAATTCAACAAGAACAGTAGTATAATACCAGTAGGGCAGCAAGCTACTAGTTTTTTTTCTCATTCAACATTGACCTCAAAAGCATTTAAAGCCTTGGATGAAACTATACTCTGAGTGATATCTTGGCACATATTTCACTGAGAACTGTATCTTCATTGTAACATTCAATTCCATGATTCTAGTCAATATATGTTTCTATGGGATTAATAATTTCTATGAGTATTAATGACCTTCAAGGTAGATATAAATTCAATGTCACAATTCACAATCTACAAAAAAATTAAATATAGAACTGTACTAACTATTGAAAAATACGTTGGTTTCGTTTTGGAAATTAATACTGTAACCATTACATACTTGCAATTTCAACTAAATTCAATGTTTATGACTAGCTTCTATAGTTTTCAGTTAAGCTGGTCACCAATAGTGGGACCTGTACTTCCGTGAGTATTCACATCCATTAAATTTTGCATAAAATTATTGGCCTCCTCGGCTGCATTCTGTTTCATCAACATGTCATTATGGGCACTGACTAACTTCTTTAAAAGTGCTTCTGCCTTCTGAATTTGTCTTCTCTTACGTACTCTCTCTCGATTTTTCTGCCTTTCAATGATTTTCTCCTCTTCTGTCATGTTTAGCCTTTTTAATCGCATCCTTTCTCTATTCTTTTCTCTAATCAAAACAGCTTTTTCCTCTTCACTGTCCAAGCAATCACTTCTCTTTTTACACCTCGACCCTCTGGCGTCCATTCTCCTCATTTGGGCATTTTCCCTATTTTTTAAACGAACCAACAGACAGTCATCCTCTGACATCATCATTCTCCTCCTCTTTGTTCTTTCTCTGTCTTTCTCTCTAAGTGACTGCAGTTGCTCAGGAGTCAAACTGTTTCTGTATTTTTTTGCCCGCTCTTTAGCCATTAACCTTCTCCTGGCAAGCCTTTCACTTTCACATTCATCGTTGTCTAGTAGATAACCTCTTTCCATCATCCTTTTTCGATGTTCAGGCAAAGCAGACCCTATTTCCTCTAGGTTCACTTCCTCCATCAAGTAATGTGTATTATACCAACTGGCAGTTGCTATACCTGAAAGAAAAGGTTCTGATTAATGAAGTAGAAGGCTTTAATAGTGTATACAGTAATACTGTAAATCTAAATAAAATCAAATACCTGTATGAGAGATATAATCGGGACAAAAATCAAATTATCACAAACATGGTCTAGAAAAGATGGAAATATCAGTACTGGCAAGTTCTCATTTCATTCTGATACAAAGAACAAATCAACTGGGATTGGGGAAAAGTGCTACAGTATACAGTGGATAACATACCAAAGCATGGTATGGCTTTATTAAAACTGCTGAAAAATTACAGTTATATACTATTAGCATACCCACAATATCAAAAATGACTAGCATTTAACAGGGTTAAGATGGCAAGTCCTGAACCCAAGGATGTTACATACCATCCAAAATCAGACCCAAGATGCCGTACTGTACTGTATTTTCATTCCGCAAACTTATACATGACTGGATGTAGGCACATTTACATGAGAAGTTGATTGCCTGCAGACTACCTTTGTTACACACAACATAATATGTGGATATATAGCGCATATTAGGCAATACGATGATGTTCAATAATAATAATATGAACAAGGCTGTTGGTGCCAAACTGTAGGCTTGAATGGAAAAACTTGAGGTTACAGTCAACAGCTCTATACTTAACAAAAACAAGGATGTGTAAGGATAAAATATTTACATGCAAAAATTGTTTCAACAGAGAAGACAGGTTTTGACAAAAAAAAAAAAAAAGCCTAATTTTGGTAGCCCCTGTGAGTCCTCAAAAGGAGTTACTCTCGTGGCCACCACAGGGCTCCATAAGACAGACCAACAAACCTCAAAGAATTCTCTTATACTGTAGTTGGTCTCAGCCAGAACAGTGCTTGTTGGCACAACTATAGAAGATAAAATACCCAAGACAAGAAAGCTCAATATTATTTGTTAAGCACCAAACAAATAATTAACATTACATATACGTATACCCATTTACCAATCTGGTCTGCTAATTGCAGAAGCAATGGCCATAAAATCTAAAGCTTTTCAGGATAAATAAATGGAAGGTAAAATAACTGAATGGCTAAACAGACTAAGAGAACCACTACAATAAACTTTAAAATCAACTACCGTAATGTACAATATAGAGACGAGTTCATATCAGGTTCTGAACAATGGGATAAATTGGCATCTCAATAAAATGATAATGAAACTGCAAGATAATTAGCATATCCATGAGGTTCAGGTGCTCATTATGATAATGATAGTTTACTATTGAAATAAAAGTCTCCAAAAAGCTATCGCAGTAGTACTGTATTACTATTAGTAGTACTGCACAGTATTAGAAATATTACTAACATTATAAACCAGACCAATAAGTCAAAATATTTGACGCATTAGGTAAAAAGTTTCCATTGTATATTTCAAGTCCACTTATGGTCACAATACCTACAAAAGGAGAAACAATATATCGGAGCAAAATCCCCCTTCATTCACGGGTTCACTTTCTGTATTTGAGATTACTTTCCTGTACTTACGCTGTAGTCTGCTTGAAGAGATCTTTATACATGATAACAGTCAATCCAATGGAGAGAGCATTAATATTCATTTTTATCTATTGTCTGCAAAACAGGAAAAACTTCATTGTACACTGAAATATGGTACGATAACAGTGTTTTATTTTCATAACAACTAGGGTCATTTCCCTGGGATTCCAGCAGTCTTTCTTGCATTTACAAACTGTATATTGCCCATGGTGCAAAGTCCTGGGACCATACATGAGTATTTGCATCCTGTTTATTACAATCTACTGTGTGCTTTCCCTGGTGTCACTTAAGCATTACTAGAGGTTGTTTGCAGCATTCCTTCAGCTCCCAACTGCACTGTTTCTGTCTTTTACTTTTCATCCATAGCCTTTTGCTCCATAGCAGCGCAAAGTCTCCAAGTTTTACCTTTGTATTTCAATTTTTAACCTTTAAGAATGCATTGCTGCGCCTGCCCAATCAAGAGTGCAGACAAATGACTCAACAGTGTGATTAAACTACATTAAATTAATAATACAGTAATAGTTGCCTGAATCTGAATAAATAATAGCCTACTTTCAAGAATAAAGGCATGTTACCTGAAATGACAGAAAAAGAGTAAAATTGTGCCCATTAAATCATGAATTATAATAATTTCAATGGCCCAACAAGAAAAGAACAAAGGAGGTATACGTTCAGTTATTAATAGTTCAAAAGTGGTACAAGACCTGTGTTCTCATCAAAAATTAAGATAAAACATATTTAAATCAAGTGGTACAAGCTGAAGCGAGTCCTGTTTAAAATCCATTTGATTATGTACAGAGACATTTACTGTACTGAGATTTACATCAAGCTTGGAACTGCAGCTTCACTAAGTGCCTCATGTTATGAAAACGACTGTCTGTCTACATGCTACTGCATTAGGTAAACTTGCCTTGGATTTAAACACAATACTGCTATGTTCCAACAGCAATTACCGATTAAAGTAGCAATTGAGATCTAAATATAAAGATAATTCTGAAAATTAGGGTACAGGCTGCATATAACACATCAATCTAGGACAAATAACAATTTACTACCTTAACCAAAATTTCTTAGGGCCCCTTAAAAATGGCAAGAAAGATTTCACGTACAGCTGAAGCATGTTCATCCAGCAGATTTTCAGAAACAGTCCCTTTCCAAACAAGTTTTGATTATTTGGTAACAAATTTTTAAACTCTGGAAGAGAACTCAGATTTCCCCTGTATGTTCAGTTCTTTTATGCTTCCAAAAAAATATCAAGTCATATAGGATAAGTGATGTCTAAGTGGGAGGCATAGTTCCCCTGATGAGGCTGGATAGCTACCATAGTCTCCTACACTGAGAGAGAAACAAAGTAGAGATGCACTTGATCTTGCATCAGTTTTAAAAAGCTCAGATGTTAGTTTTCATCACTGACTGGAGGCTACCGTGATACTAAAAGCTAATATACATATCAGCTCTCATCGTCTCTGAATGGCAGAGACTGTGGTGCCAATCTGTTTTTTCCAGAAATGAGCTGTTTTTCTTAGACTCCATATTTCAGTACGATACAGAAGTACAGGCCTTATGCCTGCAACATTTACTATTGGGATATGTATACTTAACAGCAGTCTAATGCTTTCTTCAAAACTTCAAATAGGTTACTGCTCATCTTTTATTTACTGCCCTGTAACACTTGCTTCACAGTCCAGTGTCTCCAAAGGTAAATAAAGTTTTTTACCTCTTCAAAGTGCTGGCCTTCTACTGTAACACAGTTCTCCACTTTACTTCTCTTCCCCATTTAGTCAATTAACCTTCCTGTTCCATTACATTCTTTTAACATCTATACTGTTAGGGTAAAAAATGACCCATCATATAAAACTGATAGTTCTTCACCGTACTTTGTAAGCCCAGGGTCTACTGCAGGAAAGTGACTGTAATTTAGACCCCACATATGACCCTCCCAACCACCCTACCTTATTAGAATTTACTATTTAGCTGAAAATATTGCATGTAAATATGGACTCTCCATGCTGTCTGCATGTTGGTTTTTGTAAGTATGACTATTTTGCAATTCTTCCTTGCAATTGTGAATGATTAGAATCCATCGTGGGTCTTATTTCAGTAACTTGCCATGCATTTGGCATCCCTGGCAAAGCAACTCTTGATGATAATAATGGTTGCAACAAGGTCAGTCCAAGTTCATGAAGAAAAGTTCATTTGAAGTTAGCATTTGAATTCCAGTTAGGCTGCAATAACATCCAAAGTACAAAGGCATTATAGGCTGATATATCAAATATGTTATCAGATAATGCCATAGGCCATCTCCTTGTCTGATGCTTAAACCTATAAGTTACAACAGACTTGTATAGATTGTCAACTCCCCTTTTAGTTTAAGTGCAATATCCAATTAAATTGGGTTTCTTTTTTTCTTTTCCAATGTAAGTTACAGAATCATGCATATTAGTCAATAGTATACCACAGTTTTGCCTTTTCTATGGCAATAAGAAATCGTGATATCTTCATGGGCACACAAGTGTAGAATATCTGGTTCTTCCTTTAGGATTGCAGATTTTTCCTCAGAGACCCAACAACAGTCTGATTGTGTGCTTTCAGTTCTTTGGCTAATCGTAAGCTACACAAGAAGTTATCACAGGCTATATTTCTTCCTTTGAGGCCTTCTGTAAGTTGCAGTATGACACAGTACCCTTGTTCAATGTTCAAGCATGTTAGTAAATAGAATACCAGAGTTTTGCCCTTACTAGGGCAATATGAAATCATGGTATCTTCATGGGCACACAACGGTAGAATATCTGGTTCTTCCTTTAGGACTGCAGATCTTTCCTCATAGATCCAACAACAGTCTGATTGTGTGCATTCCATTCTTTGGCTAATCGTAAGCTACACAAGAAGTTATCACAGGTTATATTTCTTCCTTTTAGGCCTTCTGTAAATTGCAGTATGAAACGGTACCCTTGTTCAATGTTCAACTGACTCACCTCAGTGACCAGTATATACAGTACAATACTTCTGCATTCCAAAGATGACTCTTTTCTGCATCAAAGACTGGCCAAACCTTTATCCCATATCTGTCAGGCTGTTAGGGAATGTATTGGCTGAATGGGCATTTTTCTCTGAAAGGAAACAGTTGTTCATCTACTGTAACGGCGCATGATACATCAGAGGGAGTCTCCCTATCCAGATACCATTCCAAACATCCCTAATGGGAGCAAGTTTGTCCTCGCATCTCCTTGGTGTTCTAGCTTCCTTGTCATCAAGTCTATCAAATCTGGAGAATTTCAAAAATATTTCCAGGGACATTGACATAAACACCTGCCAGAAGTCGTAATCCACAGGATGCCTTTAGCTGATCTACAGTGATATTTCTTTTTGTAGCACTTGATAAGCTTCTTTGTTAGTCATATCCAAAATATTGAATAATTCAGGGTAATGAATAATTCAAATGCAGAAGCTACATCTGAAATTCTTGATGCTGCATAGTGTGTGATACCAGGATTTTGATCAATAACATTCTCCGTGCTTCTTTTGCCTTGGAGAGCATTTGCTCTTCACTTTCATACAGTTTTCAGTGTCACTGCCATGGAGTTGATCTTCCACTGAAAGATGATCACTGTCACCATCCTCACACTCTGAAGGTACATAATCACTTTCTTCTTCTTATTCCTTTTCCTGATCATAAAAGGTGATTACTGAAACAGACATTGGAATTCTGTAATATGAAAAACATACCTTGTGTCACTATGTCAAAAAATGTATCTAGGCTAGCCAAATACCAGTAATCAAGTTTCCTTATTATCATAAGAATTTTTTTGATAGCCTTTTTATTCTGTGAAACTTTATAAATCAAAGGTAACAATACAACAGGAACAGGAGGTCTTACTTATCTGTAGCTGATAGTAATTCCACAAAATGTTTTGGCACCTTATCTGCAACCATTTCACAGGTAAACAAATAAAGAATATTTTCTATGGATCTATTTACTAAAGAAAGTGTGATATCTGAAAACTGATCAGTGGCTAAAGCAATAGTAACAAAATGACAAGTGTTCAACATTGTCAGGTATTTAGACCAAAGATGAAGTATGGGTCAATTATTATGACATACATATTAGATATTACTTTTTTGTGGTGGTTACACTACATACTATGTAAAATCTTGTATTTGGCTTATATAATAGCCTTATGAATTTTGAAAAAGTCAGGGGGTATGAAGTTTCAATTGCTTAAGATAAGAGATATAGGCCAAGTCAAAATTCATTGGGCCAAAAGAAAATACCCCTAACAAAACAGAAGGGTTAAGTTGTAATTCACATAAACAAATTTACTCTTCAAAATATTTACAAAACAAATATATTTACAATGAGAACAAAATACATACGTTTGCTTGATCGAAAAAAAAAGGAGTACTCAGAGGAAAGGCACAGCTTCAAAAGACATAAAAATATCATATAATGGCCAGAGTATTAAAAAACAGTAACAGAAATATTAATGAAATGCAGTACAGTATTGTATAGTATGCTCCTAGTGTGTGCAAAAAATGCTTTCCAACTGCTGAGACACTTAGTTCAAACATCTTTCACGTTTTCAAACTTTTTTTTAGTTATTTGGTGATATATTTGGTGTAACTATTCAAAGGGCAATCTCATTATGACTTGCTTTATTTATGAGTTCACTAAACTATGAAAAAAATGTATGGAAAAAAGTATGAAAAACCCCATACATACAAATATACTGGATTATAATTGAAGACAAATTACTATAAACTACATTTTTTAAAAATCTAGATACTGACGCAGCCCTAACAACAGCAAACAAACTGAATAAAATCAGCTCTTACCTTCCTCTTGCATGAATGAAGAGCTAAGGGCGTCCTCATAGCCGTAACCACCCTGTTTCCCAGCATCGTAACTGAGGTCCTCCTCCTCTAACTCCACTTTTACAGGGATGCTATTAATGGCTAAATATAATCCTTCATCATCCTCCTCGGCTTCAAAGGAATCATGATCACTTTTCATATTACTTTGCAACAATGAGTCACTTCTATTACTTCTAAAGTCACACAGGGATCCTTCGTCTGTATTCAGGCTTGTATTGGAACATAAGCTTTCGTTATGAGGATTTAGGATCCCTGGTCTCACACCTGAGCTCGAAGCTGATACAGCATCTTGAAATTCACTATTAATTGATGATGGCCTTACTAAAGGGATACCAAGCGTATCTGTGTCCTCCATATCTCACAAGGAAAGGCACTCCGACAAATTTAATGCATGCCTTTGACTACAGTGTGTAAAAGGAACACGTGCCCTCAAAAACAAACTTCCCATACACTTCATGTGATTCTTTTAACTCTCAGATTACAGCATGTGACTCTGTTGACAAAATGACACAATGTTAGAGTTATGACAAACATGAATCACAAACCAGTATAATGCTGGTGCACACTTAAGAAAAAAGAATCTCCAATAGCAAATACTGTGGAGTCTCTTAAAACAAAATCTTAGCAGTACAGTAGCCTACAATTATATCTATAAAGTTCTCTTCACAATTATGGAACTCAGCTGTTATATAACTCAAACCTAGTAACAATGGCTGATGGCAACTGATTTAAAAAAAAAATGTTTTCAAAAGTGTTTGTAATTATATTAATTATGTTTCAACATTTTAATACATTTAACTGTCCAACAAATTCTCCAATTACTGTATTAGAAATATGCAAAACCCTGTGTGTTGTTTAAATTTCCAATGTTCACTGGTCACATTTTTATTCCAAGAGACTCAAATTGGAATGAAATAAAATGTCTGATCACTCAGTCAATGACTATCCAATATATAACATCTACGCAAATACCCCATATGAGTTTTAACAGCTGTATGATAAAGGATATATAGGTCCATCCTACACAAACAGCAATCTAATGATGACTGTGCCTTGATTTTTATGTTATTTATTTCTGTTTAGTTTGTATTTGCCACAAAGTAAAAAAGTAGTGAACAAGTTTCATTCTAAAATGATGCTGTTCTTGACTTGAGCTTTGTGACATCAAGGAGCATGTTCAACATCTGTAATGTTAACATCCTCTCTAACCTAATGCTTCTGAATTTTTATATTCTTGTGCTTACTATTTTTAATACCATCCAATGGAAGATCAGGTGTGACTATAAAATGCAACAAAAACATAGTACTGTATATGAACTCATCTAACTTTGTTATGGAAAAGGGGTAGGAACTGGAATATCGACTTTAGGCCAAAGACCAAGTGCTGGGACCTAAGGAGCCATTCAGTGCTGAAAGGAAAATTGACAGTAAGAGAGTTTGAAAGGTGTAACAGGAGGAAAACCTTGCAGTTGCACTATGAAACTTTGTTAGGAGAGGGTGGAAAGTCAGTTGGAAGGAAGAGAATGTGAATGGAGGTACAGTTAAAGGAATGAGGTTACAGCTTGGGGTCAAAGGGATCTGCAAACAACCTCAAGTAATGCCTACAGCGCACCACTAGGGGTATACTAACGGCGCTTATCCCCTACGGGAGGAAAAGGGGTAGGCTATGGCTTGTCCTCTAGTGACAAGTGGGGTCTTTTAGTTTATTCTATACTACTTCTAGTAGTTCCTACAGTCGATTAGGGGGGTCTATAAGAAACAGCTCACCCGTGGCCACAGTACATGAGGTCAAGTAAGGTTTATAACTGCTAGCAACTTGTAAGACTAAATTGGTATCAGAATTACTTCGGAATAGGCCATCTCCCGCATAATTTGGTATTATTTTACTTTAGACCATCATTACATTTTGGACTTGAAAATAGTTTCATGTGCAAATGAGTGCTTTTAGAAACAGTGGACACCACCTTTATATCCCAAAAAATTTGAAGGGCCACAGTGGGAAAGGGGGGTTTTTGGGTAGAGAAAACACATAAATGAAATAGCTTACAAAAAACTTAATCCCCGTGATAGGTCTCATTCATATAAAGCTAAGTTTAAGGAATGAATATAAACTTGAGTAACGTTTTCAAGGCAAATACCAAGCCCTAAGGTAACGATCACGTACCCTACGTTAGGTGAGTTTGGTTTGCTCATTAGTGTACAAATAGGCCCAGAGGGTCAGTAATATTCAAAGTTGGTGTTAAAACACGGAAATGACGTTTCCTCATAATTCGGGGCTGCTGCACCAACTCCGTTTCCTCATAATTCGGGACTGCTGCACCAACTCTGCCAAGTACTCTGGGCCTTTGTTATGGAAATGGCTGACCATGATTTAAAACAAGCTTATGTCAAGATATTTCGTTACTACCAGATCCCAAGCTAGTCCTGTAGGTTATCGGGCTTCGTGCAGTAGGCCTATAATACTTTTGGTTCGAGCTTTGGCTCAATAATAACTGAAATTTCAAAAATACAGGAATGCCAACGGACACGAGCCCGATGGCTAAGATTATTTAACCTAACCAAATCTTAACCATGCCCTTTAAGATACCATAGACCTTTTAATACGGAGTTTTTTGCAGGTTTCAAACAGTAATTTAACCTAGGCCTATTGTCTGCTGTTCATAAGTCTGTAAGTAAGGTTCAATGATCGGCCGCAGTGTCCAAATACCTTATCTTCATATTTATTCGCCCTGATAATCGATAAATTAATAACTAATCGACGAATCCTTAAAGCTTATTGTCTTAAATAAGGAAATTATCGAGTAAAAGACAATATTTAAGGTGAATTCGGACTCCAAAGCCTCGGAGTCTAGACCGACGCTTGGTGTAATGACTGACGTCACGTTCAGTCCGTGACAATCGCTATCACTTTATAGAGACAGTTCACCGCAATTACACTTGAGCGATCACTCTTACAATACACTTATCACTAGTGTCACCGTTATTGGCACTGTTATAAAGAGGACCCACGTAAGAACAAGCCAGAAAGCGTGATTAACAGCATTCACTTTGGCTGCACACCTAGACTTAATATACAGTATACAAGCAAGCACAGCGCGCTCAGCTGTTACTCGCTGCTGCAATCTAATGGGCGCGTCAATTCGAATTCTCCTGCCAAATTTTTTTTATAGATTTCTTGTTATACGAGATATTATAGACTTTAATAGCAAGGGCTAACCTAATAAACCGAGTAAGGCCCTACAGGAGAGCCTCCAAAAATGAAATCATTTATGATGACCGGAAACTTGGATTATTCTTTATTCTCTGTATAATAATTAACAATCTCTCAAGTTTCTGTAAATATCAATAACAGTCTCTTTTCTCTCTGTAAATATAATTAATAATCGCTTTAGTCTCTGCAGACAACATTAAATAGTATTTAATCAAAAGATTCTCGGAACTAAGATTTATATATTCTAATGTCAAGAGCTTTCGTTATCTTGGCATTGATACGAAGCCCATCTTATTTTTATTTTGTTTAGTTCAAGCAGTTTAGTTGTGCCTTATTTCTGGGGCAATAGCTTACTCGTACGTGCACTGCCACCCACTGCTCATTTGAATATGGTGACAAAACACCACTGGCACACGCTCTTCTACAGTCCTAGATTTCATAAAGTCTAAATGTTTGTATTACTCTTCCACAGCACAACAACTTTTCTTAATATCAGCTTCAGTTTTTTCGGTTTGTAGTTAAGACAACTGTGGTACGACAATAGTAGATGTAGATATATAAAAATAAAACGAATGTCCGCTATACAACTCGTTTTAATAGGCACAGATGAAGCTCAGTCAGCATTCAGTATTTGATGTCATGTGAAGACATTCATAAATGAATACTATATTCCTAAATTGATAATTGTCTTTCTATCTGCACTTGCATATTACTTATTTTCACTTTTCATATCAAGCTTTCTTACGTGTTTGTTTCACTCTGTTGATAACCATTCTGTTTTTATCGTCATCTACCGTTTTTTTTATCTGTACTTTTAATTTTCTAAATATGATGTCCTTTTAATCACACACATAATCTCCAACGACTATCCATTTTAAGTCTTCTTTCCTAAGCTCATTCAGCAACATAACAAAGGCTCAACGTAGGTCTAGTCATTTGTCATTTTTATAAATATATTTAGTAAGTCCGTTATCACATGCCACAACATTGTTCCAATAGATTTATGGTAATGTGGAACGCCACAATTATGAATTACTTTGATTTTGTCACCAGTTTACTAGTCACTGTCCCTTATATCTGCATAACCAGACCTTGATGTTGCTTTATTTACGTGGTTCATCAGGTTATGATTATTTGAAGGTACTTATAATGGATGGCATAGGACGACTTCTTTAGAAGGGTAACGTTTTTGGGAAGGAACTTAGGTCTAGGGTTGTCATTATAGTAAAACCATGTATTACTGATTAAAACGAAATTTTGTTGCTCTTCTGCTTTCAATATCACGATTTCATAAGTTAAAAGTCGTCACATGTTAATTTAACTTTTTTATCATTAAAAATACTGAGATGGCTTTTCATTCCATCATAGAGTAAACTGCATTTGTATTTTGGAGGCTTTTATAGTACTAATTTGTATTTATTCAGTCTGATGTGACACAGTAGCGAATGTTTCAGATTCGAGAATCTCAGGATATCTATATTATACACAAATAAGCTTAAAAAAATTATTTTAATGAAAGCACCTTCTTCTTCAATGCGAGCACGATATGAATACACACATTTCTCTAAACGTCAAAAGTCATCCTGACAAGTCAGCTGATCTAAGGCCGATTCAAAGAGATTTTATATTTTAAAAATTCGTGAAAATATTTTACAATTTATGGAAAGACGCTTTTATTAATTTCTATATTTGCAGTTGTGACTTATCGATCGTCTGGTCCATATCTGGTGAAGTAAAACACTAATATAAACTATCTGGTACCATTATTTTTGCTTTAGATGAAAAGCACCTCTCTCTCTCTCTCTCTCTCTCTCTCCTCGTGATCAATGACGTCACACCAAAACAAGAACAGCTGACAAATTCTGGGATTCAAGGTGAAATACGTAAGCTCGATACATTTAACTAATTCAAGGACGCTATCATTTTCTTTGCGATAATATAGTCGAATTGCAATAACAGTGGTGAATATAAATTACAGTGCTTGCAGGCAATCAGGGCGAATAAGCATTACCTGGGTCAAGGTTTGTCAGCCGTCATGTAATGCACCAAATTGTTATCAGTAACTGCAACCTACTTTACTGATCTAGATTTGGGACTTTTGTTACAGAAGAAATGCTTCAATTAATTGAACATGTCAATTGGGTAGGGTACTTGATGTCTTCATGTGGTCTACAGAAAGGTAGACAAGGTTGTTATGAAATACCAATACAGATTGCTGTACAGTAGAGAGCCAGGTTAGGTTAGCAATTATGGGTTGAGCAATATACTATAAGTGAATCATTCTCTTGGTTCCGTATGTGTCCTTGTAGCTTAAATTACTTGTCAATAATTGTGTGATAAATTAATTACTCGCCAGGATTTGGATGTGTTTTATACACAATCTTTCTTGAGGCAATTCACATTTTTATATTCCCAATCCGGTGGAACTATATAGTAGCTCCATGGTGGCGACTGTCTTCTAACTTAACTTTTTCTACAGTTTTTTGGTTGCTAATTATGAATTTACATTTAATTTTTGGCGCTCTTTAGCGCTCAAGTGTAATTAACCTGTAATTATCCCCTGAAGTCCATCCAACAAGGGGTTTCCATACGCGATCTTCACAAGACAGAGCACGGGTACGTCTGTTTCGAACAGTTCATATCCCGTCTGGCAAGCCGTCTGGCAAGTGCAATAACTTGTTAACGTATGGGTAACCCTCCCCCCAGGCCAGTACTAACACGGCGAAGGGACATTCCATTTGGCTGACAACAAACAGATGCACCGCCAGTATCGGAACCCCTAAAAGTGTAAAAAAAACCAGCTGAAAAGTTAAAAGCAGGCACGGAGCTAATATATAGAATTACCCCCAATCCATAGCTGTTTATAACAGTATGAAGGGACTCACAGTACGAACACAGGTTTTTGAGTGTCAGGGCAAAAAGTGGAGACATATGCTGCTTCCTTCATGTCTGGCATCAGTAGAAAGAGAAATTCACTCCACCCCCTCCCCCCAAAAAAAAGTAGCAGCCTTTACCATGTGAAGTAGATACATCCTGACTTAACCTTATTTAGGATGCAGTGCCCCACCTGAACCAGAGCTTGGCCCCAGTAAACCAACCTGAATTTATATGCCATCATTCAGACATTCTCTCTCCTAACTTGCCTTAGCAAGGATGTCAATGGAAGAAGGTGTTTTATGAAAAGAAACCTTCACTCAGCCCACTTCACCTATATGAGCTTTCCTGATATAGTTCTTTGTATTTTCCTCATGTAAAACGTTTTTGTTCTAGCTTTGACAGTAACATTGCCAGTTGCTTATCTATCTATCTAACACTAATAATTGGCAGAACCTTTCAGAGAGACATGTCACTATTCCTCGTTGAAGAAATTACTTGCCAGTTTTTATTGTACGAGTAGTCAACAAGTGCTGCAATGCAACTTGTTTATTCCAGATGTTGTCAAGATCAGAACTGAAAATATTTTGGTTTTTGAGAATACTGTACCTTGTTATAATAAGAAATTTTCATTTGTTTCTGATAGTTGCTGAAATCATCTTGTAATATTAATTCTGTTCGCTTTTTAATTTAATTAATTTCAGAAAATTTTTTCATACACATTTCAACTGTTACAGCATCGTGTGTACAAAGAAAGGTGAGAGATATGAATAAATTCTTTCTTGGGGGAGAACTCGGTGTTTCTTGGAATAATTCTTACGAACACTAGCTATAGCCTAACACTATTTTCAATATGTTCAGCAATTTTGAGGTACAGTATTTACTTTTTCTTGAGCACAGCATCTCAGCCTTGTGCATCAAGCCATAGCACACATTCACCCAAACTCATTTATGTCTACCCTTTCAAGTGCCCACTTGTGTCACCCTCTGTAAATACAGTAAACCCCCCGTATTCACGCGGATGCATGCCGCACCCTAAAATCTGCGAATACTTAAAGCCCCTCTAAAAACAATTAGAACTGCCTATTTTGATAGTTTAAACATAAAAACACCCTGTAAAAATGCTTATACCTGAGTGTTTTAATAGTTTTATCACAGAAGTCCTTTTAGTCATGAAAATGATATGAAAATACAATAATCAGTGAATATTTCTCAGTGAAAAATATGGCGAATGGGTGAAATTTTGACGAATAATGGGTAGATACGTTCCACAGAGAAATCCGCGAATAGGTGAGTCCGCGAATAGTGAGACCGCGAATATGGGGGGTTTACTGTATCCATAAAGTGAATGAAATATCAAATTAAGGCCAAAGGTCATGCACTGGGACCTATGAGGTCATTCAGTGCTGAAAGGGAAACTGAGAGTAAAAAGGTTTTGAAGGTGTAACAGGATGAAAACCTCGCATTTGCATTATGAAACAATTTTTTGGAGAGAGTGGAAAATAAGATAGAAGAAAGAGAATATGAATGGAGGTACAGCAAGAGGAACTAAACGGTTTGCAGCTAGGGACTAAAGGGACACTACAGAGAAACATAAGTATTGCCTACAGTGCACCACATGAAGTGCACTGACAGCACTACCCCCCCCAACGGAGGTAAATACCCATGAAATGGATTTGAGAGTGACACTGATAATTCAATGCCAAGACACTTTAACAGAACTGCTAAGAAGCACCACAAAGCTGAAGAGACTGATTTTAATGCACTAGTGTGGAGAGTGTTCATTTGTTGCTTTAATGATTGTTGAAATGAACAGATCATGATAAATTTTGAATAAAGTTTTGTAAAAATCCTTATAATTTTATTTGTATGTCTGCAAGCTGTATAATTTATGGTCATTCTATATGAGTTGACATAAATGTAATCTTGCTGCTGATTCAGAGGAGTTCAGTGTAATGCCAGGATAGGGCATTAAACTGATTGGGAGTCCTCTCTTTTCATGAATGTCATTAATGCTGCTTTGCTTGGTAATGTTCACTGAAACAAGTAAAAGATTGTACAGTAAGTTGTAAATACTTTCTACTCTGAATATATAAAAGGTATCTACTTGCAGGCTGGGGGACATTGGATTTTTTAATGAAACTGGATAGTACAATACTCGAGTCGGTATGGTGTAGCTGTTGACAGTGTGTCATCCAACAAGAGCCGTAGGTGGTCACTTTCCAGTATGTCTATTAATAGTCTCCCATATGAGGTAAGATTTCTTTGTTAATATTTCTAAACTGAACCACTCTATTTGTAATGTATGTGAAAGCTTTTTCTATGATGCCGTTCACATAAATTGTGTATATATGTGTCAGGTCAAATTACAGTATTTTGTTCTTATTTTAATGTGTTATATACTTTTACTTATTATTTTTTCATCCACCTAGACAGTTACCTTTCTGTGTTGCAATGTAGATAATAATATAGTCTTTTTGCTTTGTCTTCCCAACCTAAATGGACAGTATTTTTTGTCTCTTACATTTTTCTTTCCCTGTTTCTCATCCCATTTATCTTTCATATGTCTTACTTTTCCCACTCTAACTTTTACCCCATATTTAAAAATGTCTAGCGGTGAAACTATTAAATTTAGAAATGTAACTATGGGATTCAGTGTCCATACTATACTTTATAATATTAGGTAGCCTCTGCTTGTTGGCAGCAAATTTCACTGTGTTTGCCCAATATGAAGTGTCAGTGATTTTAGATTTTACAAAACCCAACATTTTCTTCAGGTTCTTTCAGGTATTTTTTGTTATCTTGGAGTGAGCGACCTTTTAGCAGCTTCGAGCGTTTGCAAGCAATGGCGAGAAGCAGCATCAACCCTTCTTGCCAAACGAGTTACCATCATGATAACGGATGATGCAGCTCCAGCTGTGGAGACCTTTTTAGCGTCATCCAATGTTTATCAAAACTGGGTGTTTAAGGTAGGCTATGTACCGTACAGTATACAGTAACGCACTGAAATGATAATATCTTTACGTGACTGAAGTAGGGGATTCATTTCAAGTTGCTATGTTGTAAGCCTAAATGAAACAACTTTTGAGACACAGGACGATTCAGAATTTAAAAACTACATTAGAGGGCTCCTAGGTTCGAGGTAACTTGCGCTACTTGGCATTCACTTATGGAAATGTAAAGCACATGTATAAAAAATACTGTATCCAGAAAAAAAAATTCCAGTAAGTACCAAAGACACACAGCTTGAACTTGTTGTACGCTGAGTACACCAGCAACATAAATTATATATAAAAAACCTTTCAGCACTACAAATAAAAGGATCAGTGTGACCCCAATTATCAATACACTGCACTTACAACAGGCTCTTACACAATCATGACTTGAGACTGTAACTGTAATGTAATCAGCTCTTTACCAAGTACATAGTTATAATCCCTGTTATGTACATAACAAAGCAGAGAGAGAGTATAACAACACTGTATTCCATTTACTTAGCATTTTTATTGTTTTAGGTGTTACAAGTATGCAATATAGAGATGGTTTATAGATCTTACTGTATGCAGGAGGAGTGAGCAGGTTCATGAACACTTAAGGTAAAACCCTGTGTAGTGTACTGCCATTATATATGAGGTACAGTAAACCCCTTGTATTCGTGTTCTCACAATTCGCAGACTCGCGTATTTGCGGATTTCTCTGTGGAACGTATCTACCCATTATTGGTAGAAAATTCACCCATTTGCAGTATTTTTCACTGAGAAATATTCACTAATTATTGTATTTTCATATAATTTTCATGACTAAATGCACTTTTTGTGATAAAACTATTAAAATACTCAGGTATAAGCATTTTTAGAGGGCTTGTGTTTAAACTATCAAAATAGGCAGTTCTAAGTGTTTTTAGAGGGGTTGTAAGATTCGCGGACTTTAGCTATTCACGGGGGGGGGGGGTTACACATCCCCCGCGAATACGGGGTTTTACTGTACTTGAATCTACAAAATTTTGTACTTACTCTGGGGGTCATGAAACAAAACCTTCTAGCAAGTTAAGGGGGATATTTTTCAGCCTAGCACTCCTGACTGGGAAAATGACAGCCAAGAAGAGAGGCTTGCTGTTTGTATACTGTTACAGGAAAACCTGTATTGTGGTATTCATTTCTGTAAACAGTTGAGATCGCCATGACTCTTCCGATTGCTCTAGAAATGGCGAGCTTACCACCCTGGAAGGATACTGAACTTGAGCTAACACTACTTTTATCTCAATATTTATGTAAGATTAGCATGCCTCAGTGTCATGGAAACAAATTGTGACATTGAGGAAGTTGCTTCTTTGACCTTTCTTTTAAGTTATGGAAAGTATCAAGGTTTGAGAAATGAAATTCATGTTTTTAATGTGTGTACTAAGGTAATGGTTCATAAACATAATTGATGTGCTATGTTTTCTCTACAGAAACCATATTTCTCTTGAGTGGTGAAAGGCAGTTAGTGCTTTATTGTGTAACATATTTTTCTTCGCAGTATCTTACTTTGACCTAAGTAACTTAATTGAATTTCAGAGGTACTGCAAAAGTAATTCATGAATTTTATTGGAACTGGACTGCTGTACAGTACTTTCAGCAACTTTGTGGTTTATATCCATGAGGAAAAGTAAACATTTTGATTGCATTGGCAGGAAGTTGATATGACTATGAATGAGATGTGGAGAGAATGGCTGAGATCCATAGGTGGCGCAGTAAAGTCATTAGGCTTACACAGCACTGGCATGAGTGAGGCTGATTTTGTATCTGTCTTGTCTTCATGCACTGAACTCCAAATTCTCAACTTGAATGGTGCTCGAAGCTTATTTAGGGAGGGTTAGTTGTTTGTGTTCACATGAATGTTGTAGGACAATAGCATGGAAAAATAGGCTTGTGTGTAATTCATTCTTTGCTGTTAGGACTGCAAAGTTCTCACCCAACATGTAAAGTATTTGTATTAATGTTAATGCAGTTATTAGGAGTTGAACATTACCACAGTAATGCAGTGTTCCATTTTCCCCAAGGAGGTGGATATTCAGTTTCAAGGTGCATTAAAAAGGGTGTGGAAAGTGCAAGCACCCTGCATACGTAGTTTTGGGTTGTTTAACTCAGCCCTGAGTGAAGAGGATTTTGCAGCCCTGATTTCGTACTGTTGTAACCTTCGCACGCTGTATATTGGTTCAAGGCATCTCTTTAGGTCAGGTAGGTTAGTGTACAATACAGATTTCGAGTTATTTTGTAGATGATTAGTGGTTAATAGTAGATGATTAGTGGTTCTTGTATTGTGCTGTTGTAGTCTTTTTTTAATTCTGCACTGTGAAGTAGGCTTAAATAGTTTTAGGCAATGCAATTCTGGCTTTAATAAATTGTTTAAGGAACTGATTGCTACTTTTGTAGCAAAGGTGGATGGAAACTAGAAGGTACAGTATATGTAAGTGAATTTGTTTAATATAACTTAACTAGTACATTAAATCACTTCCATTCATGCACAAAGGGCACAAAGTTTTAGAAGAGAGAAAGAACAGCTTTAGAACTGTGGGTATAGACAACAGAATCACATTGTTCATCTGTCTCCAAAAGTATGGCTGTTGACTTTGGATGAAATAATATACAGAACTAAACAATGCCAGTGATCTTGTGCATTTTTCCATTTACAACATTGTGTTTTGTGTACTTGAGTATATTACACATTACTAGTGAGTGTTATTATTGTTTTATTCAGTTGCTTACATTTTCACCATTTAGATTTTCAAGAAAAAAAGTCCTGTGTTTATATAAGGTATTGTATTTTACTTCCAGAGGGATTTGATTTTGTAGAAAGGAGAGTGAAGGATGTTGTTTCTCCTTTTTTATGGTCTCTGTTGTTGTGTCGTTCTTTGGAAAAATATTGTTGACAGTGTTTGTGTTTAGCCTTCCTGTGGTGGCAGTATTCATTTTCATTGTACGGTAATTCTTGTATTAGGGTGGTTATATCTTTGCAACTTTCCGTTGACACCGGCTCCATTGCATTCTGTCTTTAACAGCTCATCTCTTCCATGTTGATTTTTCCTGCCTAACTGTCCAACTTCTTCAAAACTTGAAAATAAATCCTTTTGGGCCAGTTCTGCGAGAGTCAAGAACTGTGACTCACTGGTCAGATGATAATAATAATAATACCATGTGATATATGAGAGACATTTAGTTTTCTTTTTAATTTATTACAGGGTGAGGTACATTTATGTGATTTCTGTGTGAGGGTTCAGCCTGGTTCTTGGGATGAGCCTTACAGAGAATGTTTCTCTTGGACCTGTGAGCATTTGACATAGTACTTACTGTGTTGAAAGCTCTGAGTGAAAGAAATGATTGCAGTTATTCTGTTAAGAATTTTAACTGTATACCTTAAATAGAGATTATATACTCCTGAGTTTCCTGATTTTGTAATTTCAAGTTGCTGTAATTGGAATCTTTCTTGTATGTATTACTGTAGTTGGGATAAAACTTGTAAATTCATAGTACTAAGCATAATGGTGCAGTAAATGGAAAGGTATTCATTTCTATTTTTTATTTTTTTTAGTTATGTGGTTACTATAGTTCTTGCATATTGTTTCAAGTGCTTAAATGAAGAAAATTTCAGTTACCTTGATATCAGGTTTTGATAATTGATAGGTTTCATGGCAGTGTGCTACATTCTTTTAAAATTCAGCCTGCATTTTCAAGTACAGGCATCTGCTGTGGGTTCAAATGCTACTTTATTTTGTTTGTACATTTACTTTAGTGTTCATATGCTATTATTGGGGTATTTATTTGGATACTGTGTGATGAGTATGTTAGAACATCTTATGAAGGCTATGGAAAAATTTTAGCACTTTTCAGATTGTTTTGGGAAACTATCCTGTAAAGTTATGCATCTAACTTGTTACAGGAACTGGATGTAAGTTTTGAGGGACGTTTTGCAGAACTTTGGTGGAAGATGTCACAAAACATGAAGAGTTTGATGCTCCTGAATGCTGATTGTAGTGAACGTAGTTTTCTCAGTTTGCTAAAATCATGTGTCCAGTTAGAGGAGCTAAGACTAAATGGTTTGGCACACCTCCTTATGCCAGGTAGATCAACCTTTCCCTATTCCGAACATTGCTTGTCGCTGACATATTTTGCTGTGTAGAAATTACCTTGGAGATTGTAAAATTTGATGTTATAGTATCTTAGATATATTTCTATATAAGATAGTACAGTATTTTGCTTCATAATGTTAACAATACCATATTAAAATTTTGCAGTACATGCATATAACTTAGCTGTGCAATGTATGGTTGTTGCAATTGCATGTTAATATTTAAAGCTTTATTCCTACAATTATCTTTTTTGAAGAAGAGTTAAAAATGTAAGATTTTATCAAGTGTAATCTCTACGAAAGATATGTTCAAGTCTCAAATGACAATGGGCAATATTATTAATTATATGATTATAAAAAAATGAGGTCACAGAAAAAGTATCAATTAGCTTTAGGTTGGAAAATCAATTAAGTCTATATTTATATCTGAAGGCAAGTTTTTTCATCAAATATTACCATAGATCTTGACTTGACTTGCTTGGTATGAAAACTGAAAAAGTTGGATGAAGAATTGTTAATCTTGAAAGGGATCAGAAGTTTATGGGTTCTCAGAAGGCACCTAACAGTTCAGGCCAAAAACGTACTTTCTAGGAACTCAGACTCAGTCAGTAAATTGGTAGATACAATACGAGTAAAATCCTACAATTCGGACCCAGCAAAATTGAAGGAAATTTATTTTTTAACTGATTTTCCTCAAGCGAGCTCTTGAAGGTAATTATGGTGACAAAAGCACCTCTCTGTAGCCCAGCCCATTTGACAGGAGCTCTTCCATGTAAGTGTATGCTTGTCAGTCATAAACCACCATGGCTCTGTCAGATGTCAGAACTTCTGAGGTAGGCACCTTGATCTTTCAGTAGGGAACAAGTGGAATCAAAGTCAGGCTTATTTATATTATAAAATAGTAGTTATACTCTTCCGTTTGAATACACAAACCTCCAGTTGAAGGACCATGGTCCTTACCTTTATTCTGGCTATGTTCAGAAAGGAAATGATATCTGGCAGAGCTGTCCTAGTTTATGCATGGCACACACATTTGGATGGAAGAGCTCCAACATAGCCCAAGGGATAACTTGAGTCTCCTGTTGGACAGGCAGCAAAACAGCCCCTTGCTAGTGGAAGGTCATGAAAAGTTTGTATCTTTGTTACAACTGGGGATTTTCTACCTTAGGATTCATTGTTAATGAAAGTATTAGCTTTTGAGACACTTTTTCTATGACAACTCTCTCTGGTAATACCATTCAGCTGATATCAGCTTTGTACATGACAATGTAAGCCATGTGCTCATTGATACTTTTTTCTGAAGGAAGCATTTTGGAGGCTAGATGCTATACTGTAATGTCACCATCATTAATTCATTATTGTATTGGTTATACCTTTATATATTTAATTAATACCTGAATATATGAAGCCCATTGTTGAGTCTGGATGCCATTTATGCTTGGTAAATTTTACTCTGTGCATGTTGCATGTCATATTCTTCTCAGTTGTTAGATGTCTTGCTTCTGGAGTTATCAGGTCTTGCTAAATGTATACACTTTTAGTTTATGTCATGCTGGCAGCTTGGATGCTGGAAAAAGTAAAAAAGTTTGTCGCATTTAACCAGCAGTATCTTGTAGTCAGTTCTCCTGAGAAGTATTAAATACCAGTTATCTTCCCTAATTGCTGTAATGGGCATGGGCAAGAGTAAAATAAGATTTTTATTCACTAATTTGTACACTGTACTCATGAAATTCCTCTTCTTTACCATCTCAGTGGCATTATGAAAGAATAGTAAAAGCCATTAGATTGGCATAGTTACTTGCAGTGCTCAGTATACTTCTCACAGGCACTTTGACCTCATCATAGCAAGTTTAAACATACATTCAGAACTGTAGGCAAATATAAAACATTACGTCTTACTTGCTAACAAATCCAAGTTACTTGCTAACAAATCCAAGTTGATTCATAAACCTCAAATTGGATTAGTCAACTAAAGTAATACTGTATGTGAATTGAAAAAAGAAATATTCAGAAAAGTTATCCAATCAGATTGATATAAGCAGAATTTAAAATTTAAATACAGTACAGTAGTTTGTGTTTCACATTGTGAAACCAAGTCTTTTCAGATTTTGTGGCTTAAAGATACTAACTTTAATCATTTGAAAGACTTCTTTTATCTAGTTACATCTGCATGTAGAATCTACAGGATTGACTTTTGTAGGTTTAGTATGTTGAAGTAAGCACAGTATTACACAAAAGAATATGCTGTGGTGTCCATAACTACTAAGTGTCTTTGAAAGTTTAGCTGAAAAATCATTCCCAAATTCTAATAATTCATTAATTTTTACAGGTACTCTGCTGAGTAATCCAGAGGATGTGAAGACTCTTGCATCAGCCTTGAAAAATGTCACACGACTTCATTTGGCGTGTTCGAGATATCTGACTGATTGTCTCTTCAGTCGGCTCACATCAGTTGTTGGGTCCTTGACAAAGCTTTCTCTAGCTGGGTGTCAGATCTCCTTCCATAGTGCTATATTTAAAAGGTTTTACCCTGCCGATGGGCGGGTCAAAGCATCGGATCACGTGCTCACTTTTGATCACATTTTGAATTATATAGAAGAAAAAGCTAGCACATTGAAAGAAATCAGTTTAGGTAGAACTTCAGTGGACAGTGAATCACTGTACAAGCTATCCAAAGTTCCAGGTTTGAAATTAGAATCTGTACATTTGATGTCTTGTGACCAACTATCAAAAAGTGGGATTCAGCTTTTATGTAAGAACCAACAGTGCATCACTGATTTAGATTTGAGTCTTTGTTCAAGAATAACTGATTATGCAGTATTCTCAATAAGAGATCATCTCGTGTGCATCAAGAAGCTCAACCTGCGAAGATGCCGCGGAATTACTGAGGTATGGTTTTGTATTTTTGTAAGTTTGACATTTTCTTCAACATGAAGATATTTTCCCTAACAGGCAACATTAAGCTGTATCCCCCAACAAGGTTGGTCCAGGGTAAAGGCAAGACAATGGTGATTAGTACCATGTTCAAATTTTAAAATGTTGAATTCTGATTGGACCCTTCAGTGTTATATGTGACATTACATTGTCCTCTTTTATATACAGTATATATAATGTATATTCTAACTGGCCTTATGTTAGCATGCATATTGTGGAGCAGGCTTAGTAATGTAATCTAATCTTATGAAGTCCTTTTTTGGGGTAGAAATATAAGCCATTTGTATTTTGAATTTTGCCTGATTAATCAAACCAACTCACAAAATTGTTTGAACACTGTATTTGACTTTGCAGAATGGCATAAGAGCGTTACGTCAGCTGAAGTACCTCGAAGAACTTAACATTTCTCATTTGGAAGCAGTGTCATCAGAGAGTATTGAAGAAGCACTTGGGAAAGAACCTAGACCAGAGTTGAAGTGGCTTAACATAGCATCGCTTGATCTTGAGTGGAGTGCTGTTGCCAGCATTGCTACAATGGCACCAAACCTGGTGCACCTTGATGTGTCTATGTGTGTCACAGGCGTCAATGATAAAAGTGTTCAGGTACTTTTTTCTGTATTTTTTTGAATGTATAAACTTTTATTTTGAAGGAGTGAACCTTGTCCTTGTTTTAAATATATGGATCTTGTCCTTTTTTATACATAAATGCCTGTGTTTAGCTAATACTGTAAATCTGTTAAGGTATTCCATTAATGGACATGCTTACATAGTCAGAACAATCCCTAACAAACACTTTGAGATTGGTGGGCTGGGGGTGGTTGTCCCAAAACTTGTCTGTGACACATCACATTGGCCACCTATTAATCTAGAAATTTTTTTACAAATGTAAATTAGTTTTTCATGGCATAATGCTAGTTATGTTATCATTTTGAAGCTGAATATTTGGAATTGATTACAGTACGTTAAAAAATAGGAAACATTTAGAATAAGAAGTCAAAATAACGAGTTGAAGTTAGGCAAAAATTTGTTGACAGATAATGTCACATCATCAAAATTTCATTGGTTGGGAATATTGATGACGTCAACTTTATCTCAAAAGGTTAACCTAATTGCTTGTTAACTGATACTGATAAATACAGTACTAAAGGTGCAAAAATTACTTTATTCGTGGCATAATACTCTGTTGTGAAGAACTAATATTAAGCAAACCTTGAGGTTTTATTCACTCCACATTTAGTGAAAAATACTTCCCTGAATTTGGAACATGTTAGAGTAGATTTTCAAATTGAAATAATGAAATATTTTTATCACACAGGCCATCTGCAAGTCATTAACTCAACTGCGAGTGCTTTACTTGAATGGCTGCACGGCAGTTTCAGATATTGGTCTGGCCGGTCATGGTTTAGGCCAAAAAGATGTGCCAAGTGCTGAGCTTTCTTTAGAGAATTTTGGTATTAAGGAAAGAGGTAGGTAGTAAGATCTTTAGTATTTTGTATAAATTGAAATAAAATTTGGGATTTGGTAATTTTAATAAGGTTATTTGCTTAGTTTTTATTAAAAGTAAATTTAGCTAGGGCAGGAGGGATGGTGCAAAGAACCTTCAGTATCACCCTGCAGATGACACTCTACAGATACCACTAAAATTTTTTGCAGTGCCCCTTCGGCCCCCAGCTGCATTCTCAGGGTTTCTTTCATACCTTGCTGCCCAACCTTACTTTTAACTACATTCTGGTCCAATTTTAACCCAGTAGTTATTTCAATTCTGGCTACACATTAGCAGTTGCTGTCTTTGTTTCGTGGTGCAACCATTTGTAGCCATTAACATTTTATATTTTTGATATTGAGGATAAAAATGGTATGCATTTCAAGTGATGGTTTGAAGTCTTTTCATAAATAGGAAAAGACCCTCCAACACTAGAATTGTGAATTTATATACTACATATATTATACATACATTCATGTTATTTTTTAAAAAAGTACTTGTAATCTGTTAAGACCATTGATTGTATTCTAAAACTTGTAAGAGTCACCTGAAGGATGTTTGTAAATTAAAATGGAAAATTCGAGCAAGGTAAAGTTTGAAGCTGTGTGGGAAGAGACCAAAGGGAAATGATGAAAAATAATACGCAGAAAATATGTAGTATTGGGCCGAAGGGTCACTGGAAAGAATCATTAATGCCACCTGCAGTGTGTGGTATGTGGTAACCTCCTGGTGCACTGTAAGTGGTAATCTCCTGATGGGACCATGCATGTTAATGTAAACATATATATTGCAATACACTCTGAACTTTTGCAAGATTGGCCTGGTCAGTGACCAGGGCTAATTCAAATTCCAGTATGTACAATATTAGTTTTATTATGAAAACTTCATGTTTATACTGTATATTGTAAAAGATGTGTTGATTCATACAAGGCAAACTGAGTCATAATACATTTGATCAAATGCAACTTGTTTTTGACATTTTTCAGATCCTTTCAAAGTGCCTCTGGGGTTAAAGGCTGAACGAATTATACGAGAAGAAGCTGAAGTCAAGAAGTATTTAGAAAACAACATTGATGAGATTGTACAGTCTTCTAGTATGGCTTATCTAATCTTAAGGTAATCTTTATACTTAACCACTTCACTTAGCAGTTTCAGTTTTTTTCCCCGAGAAGCATTACGATTACATATACAGTACAACAAATAAAATGTTAATGTGTTAACCCACCTTTATCAGTATTGTTTGATCTGTCCCCACTTTAGTTTTGTGATCTTTAAATAGTTGGGCAGATATAAAATCAACTGTCTGTTGATGGTTATTCCATGTTTTGAAATGCTTCGGTAATTCACTGGGAAAATAATGTTTTTAACATCCACCCTTGTTTCTTCAACAGGTCTTCGTGAACTTAATCTTTGTAGTTGCAAGAAAATTACGGATATCACTCTAACTTATGCTCTTAAATTCCGAGAATTACAGTACCTTAATCTGTCGTTTTGCCAAGGGGTATGTATTGTTATAAGATTCCTTTGCTTATTTTGTCGATTTATTCTCTAGACATGCTGAATGTTTGTTGTTTACAAAATGTCACTCCATGATGGCAGAATGTTCAAGGGCAATAGTCCTTGCTTTGTGGGATTTAATTTTCAGTTAACATTCTGTTTGGTCTTCAGCAAAAAATTAATAATTTTTTATTAACGGCACTTTGCTACAGTGTAGGGTTTTATGTACATATACATCAGTTGACAGTAGCTGAATATTGTCAAGATAGTTGTAGCATACAGTATTAAACATTAGGATGGTGTTTCAACTTTGAATGGTGAATTAGCTTGTATTTCTTTCCCAGATTGCTCAGGAGGGTATAGAATCTGTGGCAAAACAGTGTCCCAGTTTAGAGATTTTAATGCTGGTGGAATGTGCAAAGATAACTGACCATGTTGTGTTGGTTATTACTCATCACCTGAAGCGTATAAAAATTCTCGATGTTCAGGTATGGAACTTTTTCGTATATTATCTGATTTGTAGGCCTGCAGTTAATTTCTGTCTACAGTGACTTGTGTGTGGCACACTGTAGGAAGTACTAAGAGTTTTTTGCAGTGTCCCTCTGTCTTTCAGAGTCATTGCTTTATATCTTAATTTGTATCCATATCCATGCTCGCTACCCATCTGTGTTTCCAACTCAATCTTGTTTTTATGCCAGTTTTATCCCTTATTCCCTGGTTATTCTCAAACATAATTTTTCCATTGACAGAACTTAAACCAATTGTTTCTGCAGTGTTGTTCTTGCTTGTAAGCAAAATAATTTTCTTTCAGAACTGCTACCAGTTAACTGACGAGTCATTGGACAGTCTGAGCAACTGCCATACACTGAGATATCTTGATGTAAGTGGGTGTACAAAAATGAGCTTGGGACAAGTCAGACAAGTCCAGAAGAAAATCCCACTCTTACGCAACTTCCACTACAGAGGAGTAGAAGAAAGGGGACCAAAAGATGCTGCAGAGGAGATCTGGTCAATAGCGGACATTCCCCCACCACCTCCGATTCTCCCCAAGCCTAAGAAGAATGTAAGGCGAAGACATCTTTTTTATAAAAGAGTGTGTAGATGCATGAACCCCAAGTAACAACAATGACCTAATCTTCGTGTAGATATTAATACCTGATACCCTTTGTGTGTTGGTTTGCATAGGTAGTACCTTGATGTATGTATAAATGTGCTAATTTGGTATGCCTGCTGTGATACTTTTATTGAACAAATCTTGTGCTAACATATTGTAGAAAATATTGAGTTAACTTAATACTGGACAGTATTGTCAAAAATTGTGAATTCTAAGTTTCATAATAAATCGCTGCTATTTTAACCAAAGTCGGTCACTAAAATGTAGATTACTGTATATCAGTACCATTGTGTGATTCTCTGTGCAATGCATTTTTCTTGAGTAATCCCTCCAAAGACCTTTTGTAAAGGTTCACTCAGTCGTCTGATAGCTTCAGTATTTTTATTCTGCATTAAATTGGTTAAGTGTAGCTACTAAATAAGTTACTTTGTTGTGCATGCTAGGATTTTGTAGATTCATTTGCTTGTGATACAAAGCTAGTCATATTATAAAATGGTAAGTATCGGATGAGTTGTTTGCTGTAGATGAGGAGATGACCAGTAATGGCTTTTAACTCATTCCAGTTCATCATTTATTTGTCTAAATAACAAGACTGGGTCTAACTGCAGGCAGTGATTGGAGAAGTACAGCACTGTATACATCATACGTTACAAAAACATATTTACAGGTTTTTTTAATACCATTGTGAATGTGGTGCAGTACAGTTGATTACAATGGTATCTGATCTCCAATGATTATTCAGTGAGCTTTTGTTAGGAAACAATTGTTTTATTCATATATTGCCCACTGTGTCAGTGAAAATCGAAAATTTTGCCAAGTGTATGACTTTTCTTTGATCGTTAATTTCTTTGGTCACAGCATGTCCTTTATGTGGTCTTTGTTTTCTCTTGAAGTTGCTTGGATAATTACTATCAGTATGAAACTAGTGTGACTTGTACACATTTTACATGTGATAGGAAGAATCATTCATGAGATTTTTTATAACAACAGTCAAAGATTTAGTTCTACTTTGAGGTAGTAGACTATTTTTAAATAGGCAACAAAGACATGTAGTTTGTTTTGATCACAAGATATAATGTATGCTTTGGTGAATTATGATGGCAGTGGAGAAGGAATGGCATAATGATTTCAGTTGTGTAGGTGATGGGTTCTTTAAACTATTGGATTATTACCCTGAAGGCTTCTTTGTTGACTGAATAATTTTAGGTAACACTAGGTTATATATATTCCCATGAATATTCCTCACACTTGCACTGCCTTACCCTGATTGTCAGGTTCAGAATCAAAAAGTCAGTTTTATTTTGGACATTTCTTTACAAATGGTTGCTTCATGTTCATTACACAACAATTGTCTTTCTGAATGTTCCAGTGAATGTGGGTGGTGGTTGTAATGTATGAGATTCTCTTTTGTCACTTCCACTGCTTCTCATGTTAGGGTCTTTTATACGCTATATGATTTATTCATAGAAGGCAAGATTAGGGAGGGGTGATATGTACGCATGCATATAACATTATAAATCAGAATTTCTGTTTGTGGTCTTTAACTGTCTAAGATTTTGATCTGTAATTTATATGGGGGTAAATGTTGTATTTTGTCAGGTAAGAGGTATGAATGTCAAGTTATCAGATAAGTGGTTGAGAGGTTTAGCTTATCTTGGGCCCATTATGTACAGACACTACCATACTTGCAAACATTCAGCACAAACATTCAGAGATACAAACAAAGGGGATTACAATTAAAATTGTGTTCAGAGCACTCCCCTTTGCCACCCGTAAGTTCAGATTTTGTTTTGCGCGCCTACTCTGTACATACAGTACTGTGTGTACAGTGTATTGTGTTTTAGGATGAAAAAACATAGTACTGTATTAATTTTATATCATACTGTACTTAAATAGGCACGAACAGTACAGTAACCAACATACAAGCAATTCAGCATACAAATGGCCGTCCGGAGCCGTCCGGAACGTAACTCGTTTGAAAGTAGGGTGGTGTCTGTATAGCCAAAGGTGATTCACTTGAGAAATGCTTTTGGGTACGACCTTTAAATTTCTATTCATATAAAGTTTTTGATGTTGCTTCTCAATTTCTTGTAACAAGTTACTATATTACTTTACGTCAAATATTCAGTTTATAGTCCATTTCATTGTCCCTTTTAGGAACTGAGTAATGTCCAGTTATTTTATAATGAGATGACTAAAGGATCAATACTCAGGAAAGAGTTCTGAATTAGGTACTTTATTCAAAAAATTTATTTAAAAATTCATTAAAAATATGGATGATGTATTATTTTTTTCTGTAAAAGGCACAACCAGAATTAATATTTTGTCTTAAATACATTTACAACACAATAACCATACTAGTAAATTATTTCTAGGTGAATACTGGACTCAGTAAATGTGAGGTAAATCAGTGCGTTAACATGCCTTGCATTCCTCAGCGTTGAAAAATGGAAACTTTAAAATGCTGTTTTGATTATGCATTTTGCGGCTTGTCTGCTTTGGACTAAATCAATCCTTATAAATTATTCCTTGCAAAAGAGTGAGGTAGAGCATGGTACTGCTTTCTTTGAGTTCTCACCCTGCATTTGTTCGAGTGATTTAGGACATACCATGATGCAGCTGTCAAATAACGGAGTATGAATTGTAATTTTCAACATTACGTCATATGTAGCCTTCATTGTATGTACCTTTCAGCTAGGTCATCAGGTTAAAATTACAAGGTTAACATTTAAGTAAATCTTATGGACCAGCTAAGTTTTCTTCTGTACTAGCTGTGTAAATATTTGTTCTTTTATGATTCAGAATACAGTTAATATGAGAAAATTCTTTGGTTATCCCTCACCTCGTAATGTACAGTATGTACATAGATTGCATTTATTAACTCCTTTGGCAGCAAACACCTCATGGAACTCATAGTTTTCTCTTTTTTGTAGTGAGGCATTTCCTAAAATGTTCTGTAGTGGCACACTGTAGATGGTACTGAAAACTGTTTGTAGTGTTCCTGCAGCCGCAGTTGCATTGGTTTCTCCCTTTATTTTTCAGTTGTTCCCTTTGATATCATTTTTGCTTGGCTGTTAAGCTTCTCTGACTCGTTTAAGAACAAATTTTGCAGGCAGTTACTATTAGCGTACAAATGCCTAATTTATCTTATCAAAATACTTTATAATAATATAAAAATAATAATAATATCCCAGTTCACCAAAAACTGCATGGCATGTTAGGTATTTCCTGAAATACTTTTGGTTATAATAAAATCTATTCTTAAATGAGAAGAGAAAATTGCTTCTGAAAAGTAACAGAATTATTGCCACTGCATGAACTTGGCATGTTTATACACCTGGATTTTTATTAATGGCAATTCTGTTATGTGGCATGATAAAAGATGAGTTTATTATTACAGGTAGCAGGTAGATTAATCAGGCCAGTGAGTAAAAATATTAACTCTCACAGGGATGGCTTCCAAAGGCGAGTGAATAATTTCACTGGGTTTTCCCATGACTGGATCAAATTACAGTAGAATACAATATGTCTTTTTCTTTTTTTTATCATAAAAAACTAACTTAATGGCCTCGTTCTGATATAGCAAAACTGAGTCTTAGGCTTTGAGGTAACAAGCATAGCCAGAAAGTTAGAAGTTGAAAACTCGAGAAGTTGAAAACTCAAGAGGGTATTGTGGTTATTACAAGAGCATATGTATATGGTATCATGTTTGAGTAAAATTTTCAATGTCCATGTTAAATTATCACAGCCGAATGAGATACAGTCACAAATTTATAACTGAAATTTATATAAACAGAGGTAAGATGAAAAAATGCTAAGTACATTTCCAAAATTCCATACTTTCATCTCAATTATTGGATCACTTTTATTTTTGGGCTAATAAATTTGTCTCATACCTAGCAAATATCTTATTTTTTGACTGATTTTACCATTCAGAAGGTGTACCTACCATTTAATGGAGAGACCAACTGGACATGTAACGAAGAGCTCTTTTGAAATTTACTGTAGGGGAAAAAAGGAAAGGGTAAAGACAATAGCAACAAAGATGATGAGTGTCACAAAAGAAAAATGAAAAGCAGAAAGGGTATGAGAAACCTAAAAGTTATAAGGGAAAAGGCAATAAAAAGAAAGGAGATACGAAGTCTTAAGATAAAAAAAGAGACAATGGAATGATCATGGGAAGGTAGGAAGAATCGAGGTGAAAATAAGTTGGATGAAGGACAATGACTAGCCCTAGTAAGATCAGCGACTAGCATAATAACTGTATAAGAAAGGCAGAGAAAGCACATGCTTACTTGCTCTACTACAAGATCAGTGATGACACACCCTTACAAATATTGATTCTTACTCTACTGAGGATGCAGTATTTTGCCCTAAAAAGACCAATGATCGAATGCATGTTGAACGGATCCACCCTAATTGGCTGGAGGATTATCTCACGAGACCTTGCTGTGGTGTAACAACTAAGTATTCTATCTTTTTCTTTTAATGACTAGGTAATATACCTTCTTCTTTCATGTTGTCTCTTACACTTTGAAACAGCCCAAAGATACTGAGTTCATTAATCCCTATTCCTTCTGACAAACCCTATATAAGTTCCGTTTGAAGTTCTGTGGTTGGTTTGAAATGATAATAGTCAATATGATAATAATAACCTTATATATCTCGTGTGTGTCTTACCAACAGGCTCCTGAGTGAGAACTTCATCTGTCCAGTGATTTTGAACGAATAACGATAACAAGAACCAATGTCTTCATCTCCAGGTGTATTTTTTTTTATGATGTTTCAGTTCGATACAGCGGCTGCATTGGACAAAGACTTCTATTTATTGTTTTAGTTTGATACAGCAGCTGTATCAGACAAAGGCCTTTTGTTTGTTTGGGAGGTAATATATTCTGATAAAATAAATGCATTACACAGAGGCCCTGCAATATTTTTTAATTATTTATTCTAGTTTGATACAATATATTGTCTTAGATAAAGACTTTATTTTTTGAGATTTTTATTTTTATTTTGATACAATGGCTATATCAGAAAGAGGCTTCTTCTATGTGATGTAAGTGTTATCAAATATAACAGTGATGCCATGTGACAATTCATATAGAAATAGGAATAAAACTGATTAGTATTTACTGGAGCACATGGATAAATAAACTTTGTAGTTGTCTTCTGAGGAGCAGTTATAAATTAAAATCTTAAAAAAAATATTTTTACATTACAAATGAATGAATTGGCTTTGGTTGTACATCCAGTATTGTAAGAATGGGTCATGCTATTTATTTTGTATACAGAGAAGTGAGGCAATTCGTATAGTTAAACCAGACTATTTTTTCCCTTCAATAATTGTGCCTTTAAAAATACAGATTGATTTTGAATATCCAAAATATGCAGATAAATTATTGGAACCATGTTTGTTAATGTGTGCAATATACTGTACAGTAATTATTTTTTTTATTTAATTGTCCTTGAACAACCAAGAGGCTATTTATCATATAATAATTCGATTATATGAGAGCATTTTCTGCACGTTTAGCCCAAATTTCAAATCCTGTTGATCAAAGCAGGCCTTAGATGTCTGCTGTCAAAAGGTCTGTGACTGAAAACTTTGTGAGAGAGAGAGAGAGAGAGAGAGAGAGAGCACTTCTACCTAATGTACCGTGGGAAACTTTGTAGTGTTAAAAACTTGATGTTCATTGCTCATCAGCACCGAATGGCCTTTTCAGCCCCACAGCTCAGGCTTTGACCCTGGATACCATTACAGCAATCAATCCCTATGACTTATCAAGAACATCAAAACACCAATTAAATCTCTCAGTCTATAAAAACAGAAGCACTAACTTCCAGCATGCAAAGTGAACTGTTCTGTTTCATCAACACTGTCAAAAACATATGCAATTATTCTCTTGAATGGCCTCATTACTTACAAGTTTCCAGTAATGAAATAATAGATGGAAACTGGAATACAAAGACTGCAGGTGACTGAATATGTTAGCAATGTTTTGTCAACTTTCCAGCAATTTCACCCGATCAACTGACTTAAAACCCTAGGAGAGCTGTTAATCAGCTCAGTGGTC
The DNA here is from genome assembly GCF_040412425.1 of Macrobrachium rosenbergii. NCBI lineage: Eukaryota > Metazoa > Arthropoda > Malacostraca > Decapoda > Palaemonidae > Macrobrachium > Macrobrachium rosenbergii. Next base: position 30,848,294 of record NC_089742.1, on the reverse strand, counting down.
TGGTTAAACTAAGATATACTTTTCTTAAAACCACAAACAGGCATCACAATAAAGTCATCCTCCTTCCATATAACCATATCATGTGAAGCAGGAATTTGGAAAGACAATGACACTACCACACATAGAAAATAAAAGAAATATCTCTTATCGTGATAAACTAAATATTGCCATTTCATCGTTTTGGATAAAACAATGGATAATTTTAAAGTTACCAGGGCCTCAGTGAGGACTTGGTATGTAAAAAAAAAAAAAAAAAAAAAAAAAAAAAAAAAAAAAAAAAAAAAAAGGATATAGAGTGACAAATGACCACTAAGTCAGACAAACGCTTGGCATGAGAACTGGAGATTCTAAGAACAGCCAAATGAATGAGTTTTGGAATAAGTTATTGGGGGACCTCACTGGACTTGCAAGAACTCCAAATCCCAAAGCAAGCACAAGGTGATGCTTGCAAGAGCAATTAGTTTTTAATCTTAGTAGCATCATCACTATCAATTATATTTTTTTATTACCATCTTTTCTCATTTCTGTAATCAATCCTATGACAATATGATGTCATCACATTAGTGATTATTATAATATATATATATATATATATATATATATATATATATATATATATATATATATTTTATATATATATATATATATATAATATGTCTATTACAGTCATCCTATTCGACTAGGTTGTTTCATGGGGTGGGGTTCCGGGTTGCATCCTGACTCCTTAGAGTCCATCACTTTTCTCACTATGTGTGCTGCTTCTAGTAGCACACTCTTCTGCATGAGTCCTGGAGCTACTTCGGCATCTAGTTTTTCCAGATTCCTTTTCAGAGATCTTGGGATAGTGCCTAGTGTCCCTATGATTATGGGTACAATTTCCACGGGCATATTCCATATCCTTCTTATTTCGATTTTCAGGTCTTGATACTTATCAATTTTCTCTCTTTCTTTCTCATCTACTCTGGAGTCCCATGGTATTGCGACATCAGTGAGTGATACTTTCTTCTTGATTTTGTCAATCAACGTCACGTCTGGTCTGTTGGCACGCATCACCATGTAATCATTATTATTATTATTATTATTATTATTATTACAAACAACTAATATCATCATCACAAACTCTTCAAAAACAACAATGCAATTATGCTCATCATCATTTAAAAACAAAAAAAAAAGAACTAAATAATATCATCAGCAACGCAATGAACAAAAGAAGGGAAATCACATATCCACAGCAGGATCTAATTACAAAATCATACGCTGCCCCGATCTAAAAGTGGCTGATAATATCATGAAGAGATATTCGACGTGAATAAAAGTCATGCTTAACGTTCCCAGCATAATTACAAGCGATTATTTTCCCCTCGGCATCCGGGAACGCGCACCGGGAATATTTCGTTCATGAGGGAATTACAACGCACGCCACCGTATCGTACAGATTCAGAGTAAGAGGAGGAGGAGGAGGAGGAGAACGAACAATTTGAAGGGGGAAATGGAATTTATACCGATCTATTAATGGGAAGGGGGTTCGTTCCAACACCGATGGCTGACTTCGTTCTCCAACATTCCCCCCACCCCCAACTCCCACCTCCTCAACAATCATCTAACCCCTACCCTATATCCTTTCCCCACCCCTATTATTATTACCCCTCCCTGCTCCCCTCTCTCTCCTTGCCCCTACCTCCTTCCTCCTCCTCCTCCTCAACTGCTGGCCAGCCAATTACCTATTATGAATATATTTAGCCCACGGGTACTTTATTCTTTTATAACAATCACGGGCAAACAGCATCAACATTCATGCCTTTAATTCGTTGCATTGTGGATGGCCATTTTTACAGTGCCGAAAACAGCGGTGCCAGCTCTCGAATTACCCTTCATAACCAAGCACGGCGAGATTCGATGCACGCCACAACCGACCGAGGGCACCCGCAAGGGCCTTTGGCACCTGCGAAGCTCGGGCTCAAGGCTCAAAGTCCCTCGTCCCTCCGAAGGGCGGCTTGCGCCCCGCTGGCCCGGCTATCGAGTTAATAGGGCGCGCGGTACCTCAATTTGTGAAATTTCCAAAAGACATAGTTCAAGTTTTGGAATGGTTTGGGCAGTGTTTTTGCAAAAGGGCCTCCGTGCGATGGATATCCTGCCTCTCTCTCTCTCTCTCTCTCTCTCTCTCTCTCTCTCTCTCTCTCTCTCTCTCCCCCTTGGCGCTTGCAAGGCTAAGCAGCCGTGTAATTCACTCGCGTTCATTCCCACTGATTCTCTCTCTCTCTCTCTCTCTCTCTCTCTCTCTCTCTCTCTCTCTCTCTCTCTCTCTCTGTAGTAGATTTAGGCACTGGGTTCAAATACTTTTCGTTTCCTAGGTAGAAGATCTCTCTCTCTCTCTCTCTCTCTCTCTCTCTCTCTCTCTCTCTCTCTCTCTCTTCCTCTGTGTATTATGGCTTCAAATATTTCTATTTCTTAAGGAGAAGACAATAATGTTTAAAAATAAGATTCTACAAAGAATCTCGATTACTTACACGTATTAAAATATACAGCTATATACTTCCTATAATATACTTTACTATAATAACGATATGACGATAATGATCATGGTAAGATGAGAGGTCAGTGGGTTTCATGCCAGAATTTCAAGGCATACGCACACGCGCATAAATGTATCCTCATGTAGACTATTCAACACTAAAATGATCTTCTGTTACGTATAAAAAAATACCTCCCAAAGGGTGAAAGGAGGGTGAAAAGGGAAGGTGTAATATGTATGAAAAGCCGAACGAAAAGCTATGAAAGCTTGTTCGTGAGCTGTTAATTGCGTCGCCATTCCATCAAGACTTGGAGAAATGATTGCTGTGCTGATGCTGCTGATTGCTGACGCCTATCCCCGCAGATCGCTGACGGCGTGCTGCCTGCTGACTGCCGACACTGCATATACCTATGGCTGACGTTGCTGCATTGTCAGAGCTGCTGACAAAGACTGACGCAACCGATTACTAGTGCTGACAGCATTGGCTGATCGTCTTGGCGATGCTGATAGCACAGGCTGACGCCGCTGACTGCTGATAATTGTGGCCAGTGCTTTCGCTGTTATTGCTGTTATTGATGCTGTTACACTGCTGTTATTGATGCAGTTCTAAGGTCGCAACTGCTCTAAAATAACTCCGGAATAACAGTAAAGGATTTCCTCTTGCTTTCGTGGAATTAATCTACCATTTCTTCACGTTCATAAATTAAATAAACTAAATTGATTGGATATCGAGAGAAATCCAAATTTTGCAATTGTTAGATTTCAACTGTATTATATATATATATATATATATATATATATATATATATATATATATATATACACATATATATACACACACACACACACACACATATATATATATATATATATATATATATATATATAGATACATATATATATATATATAATATATATATATATATATATATATATATATATATATATATATATATATATATATATCTCTCTATATGAGTCGTCTAGTTAGGAACGTGATTATTCATAAGACAAATAAATCATTATGAAGACAAATAAAATGAAATTTCGTAAATTCCAAAAGCAGTAGGAGGTAACTGTAAAACTTTCTCTCTAGTAGAAGGAATACGCTAATCTAGATAAATTAAACAGGCATTAAAATATATACAAGGAAGAATGACTATAATTCTAATCTCCGAGATAAAACATTACTGGAACTTTTTCCATTAAGAAAAATACAAGCCAAGGGTTTTCTTTTGTGAAGATGCCTTGAAAAACTCTGCTAAGAATGTACGTATTTTATGGACAAAATTTCAAGTGTGTAAATCTTCATACTGAAAGAATGAGGGTATTTTATGAATGAATTTCACGTGTGTAAATCTCCATACTAATAGGAATGAGCGTATTTTATGAATGAATTTCACGTGTGTAAAACTCCATACTAATAGGAATGAGGTATTTAATGAATGAATTTCACGTGTGTAAATCTCCACACTAATAGGAATGAGCGTATTTTACGAACGAATTTCGGGTGAGTAACTCTCCATTCAATTGGACGATCATTCGAGGCAAAAAAAAAAACCACACTCAGTTGGCTCACCGAAACACACTGCCGCTTGTACCAGACCCCTCCCTCCACGTTGCTCGATGGCCGGCATTGTTGCAACGCCAGATTACTCTCCATGAGAAACTGATCAGTCGACCTTAACGTGCTCAGGACTTAAAAAACTTCTCTTTAGGCTACTTACCAATAACGGTATGTAAATTAGACCAAGAACGTAGTTCAATTGGATGTTGGAATATTAATGTAAGTAGAAAAAAGATTATTATTATTATTATTATTATTATAATTCAGAAGAGAAACCCTATTCATACGGAATAAGCCCACTGATTTCAAATTCAAACTTCCAAAGAACAAGGCGCTCATTTGAAAGAAGTGACAGAAAGTAACAGGAAATACAGAAAGAAGAGATCAGCTATCAGGAAAAAAAAATTAACAAACCAATAACTAGATAAAAATGTAAGTAAATTACAAAAAAGAGAATTACTTTAGGACGTAATACACTGCACCTCCGCTTGAATTCTGATGCTCTAACTGCACCACAACTTCCGCAGTAAGGGCTTATGTGGACCTCTGGACTCTCCAGTCAAAAGAGACACTGGACGGAACAACTCCCCCTCCCTCCACCCCTAACCCCTAGCGCGCACGCGCGCACGCACTCACACTCAAACAAACAACAATCGAAAGGGGGGAAAATTGCAAAAAAAAAAAAATAAATAAAAAATAAACAAGAGGAAAATTACAGGGAAATAAACAAGAGGTGGGGAAGAAATGAAAGAAAAAGAGAGAAATAAAAGAAAAAAGAGAAAGGGGAACTTTCCTTTTTTTTTCCCACACCACACATTGAAAACAAAAATGAAATGAAAACAGAAAATGGAAAGAAGCAAGAGCACAGAAGTGGATTGGGGATGAGAAATGTACCATTATTACCATTATATTATGATGTTAGTTTTCTAAAAATTATCATTATTAGTATAGCCAAATTTATAGTTAAATACAGATATAAAAAAACTGAACAAAACCAAATAAATTCACAAATTAACAACAGCTGACGACAAAGGTCCCCCACCCCCCAAAAAAATCAAAGCAAAGGAGCACGAACAAAGAGCCTACGACCTATTTGCAAATGAACTAATCATTAAAAAAACCCAGGCCTATTTTTTTCGGGAGGCCTCTCACGCTGACAATAAGAGAAAACCTCCAACCGATAATGCCACCTATAATACTCTCTCTCTCTCTCTCTTTCTTCTTCTTCTTTTCTTTTCTTCTTCTTCTTCTTTACCAGATGGAAAATGTTGAAAAAATTTATTTCATTATTTTACTGAGGCCAGACGATAGTGCCACCTAATACCCTACCCCGCTTCTCTCTCTCTCTCTCTCTCTCTCTCTCTCTCTCTCTCTCTCTCTCTTCTTCTTCTTCTTCTTCTTCTTCTTCTTCTTTACCAGATGGAAAATGTGGAAAAAAATTCCTCATTTCATTATTTCACTGAGGCCAAACGATAGTGCCACCTAATACTCTCTCTCTCTCTCTCCTTCGTTACCAGATGGAAATTGTGGAAAAAAATTCCTCATTTCATTATTTCATTGAGGCCAAACGATAGTGCCACCTAATATCTCTCTCTCTCTCTCTCTCTCTCTCTCTCTCTCTCTCTCTCTCTCTCTCTCTCTCTCTCTCCCCTTCTTTACCAGATGGAAAATGTGGGAAAAAATTCATTTCATTATTTCACTGAGACCAAACGATAGTGCCATCTAATACCCCTCTCTCTCTCTCTCTCTCCCCTTCTTTACCAGATGGAAAATGTGGAAAAGAATTAAGTTCATTATTTCACTAAGGCCAAACGATAGTGCCACCTAATACAGCCCCCCCTCTCTCTCTCTCTCTCTCTCTCTCTCTCTTCACCTGATCGCCGTGTGGAAAATGTGGAAAAGAATTCATTTCATTATTTCGGAGTCCAAACGATAGTGCCACCTAATACTCTCTCTCTCTCTCTCTCTCTCTCTCTCTCTCTCTCTCTCTCTCTCTCTCTCTCTCTCTCTCTCTCTCTCTGGATCAAAGTATTGGAAAAAAAAAAATCCTCATTTTATTGAGGCCTGATTCCCCTGACATACGGATGATTATTACAGATCAGCGGTTTATTCAGGGGGGACGGGGGGGAGGAAATCTGGCCGCTGTGATTTCGGGAAATAACCGAACAGCAGCTGTCATCAATATCGACAGCATTATAACCGCCGATTGATGAAGCCGAACTATGACCATTTTAACGATATTTTTATATATATCAAGGGGTCACTCGGAATTAAAAAAAAAAAAATAAAATAAAAGGTCAGTCAGTAGCGCGGATGATTTCGAAATGCAAAGGTATATATGTATGATTTATTCATAGATAAGTCATCATTCAAACCAGCCTATCAATACTCTTGGACTGCGATCATTTGCGATATGTATTTCCAAAGGTTAGCATGAATTCAAGGGCAGCTGATGGCTGGGGTAATCAACACACACACACACACACACACACACATTATTCACTTACCAACGTATTAATTACCATCTACTGACAGCTAATTTATCGGAATAACAAAGCCTGGTCGGATGTTGAGTATGTATAAATCCCTTTTTCATAAAAAAAATTTTTTTTTTTCTCACAAAGAGATTAACATTCCATCTCTCAACTGGGTTTCAAGTCTCCTTGTAGCCCATTGCGAAGGCTTCCAGGAGACTCACAATGTCTGCTAGTAGGTTCCTGTAATGTTCACGGGAGCTTAATTACAGACGGTTTCTGCTGGTCACCTCTCCAAGTACTGACCGAGTCTATGCTCTAGCCTCTCTTCACGTCGGGCTTGAGACTGGTATGAGTGTATAATCTCTCTGTATTCCTTATGAATTTGAACGTAACTGTTAAATGATTCTTTAGGTTGATAGTATATACCAATAGTATATACATGTATATATATATGATATATATATATATAAATATATATATATATATATATATATATATATATATATATATATATATATATATATATATATATATATATATATATATATATATATATATATATATCAGATGGTCTCCCTGACGCGACAATAGAGCGTTAGGCTTCACGAGCCTGTGTCCCTGTGATCGGCAAACATGAAAGATTTCTTTGAAAACTTGGCTCATGCTTCGAATAGGAAGCATACCAACAAACAAAGCATTTTGTCAACCAAGTATAAAAAACAAAGCATTTGTCAAAGCCAGGTTCGCTAATCCACTGCTATTGTTATTACTGATTCTTCTGTTATTAGGCTTACTGTTAATATAATAATAATATCGGCTAATCCACTGCTATTGTTATTACTGGTTCTTCTACTATTAGGCTTACTAATAATAATAATAATAATAATAATAATAATAATAATAATAATAATAATAATAATAATAATTTTAAATCATTACATCATTATTTTCTGCATTTGAGGAACCTAGCTCTGAACGGTTATGTCAAATTATCGAGTTAAATGAGCAACAGGGAATAGAGAGAGAGAGAGAGAGAGAGAGAGAGAGAGAGAGAGAGAGAGAGAGAAGAGAGAAGAGAGAGGCGTCTACCAGCATTATTCCCTGCATTAAGGAACCTCGTAAATATGAAAGATTGTTCCTAATAATGGACTCAAGTGACAGAGAGAGAGAGAGAGAGAGAGAGAGAGAGAGAGAGAGAGAGTAGCAGAAACTAATAAATGCCTTTTTATTCATCAAAAAAAAAAGAACATTACCCGGTACCAAATATCACCAGTGGCCTTCAGCGTTGCAAATGAAAAAAGGTATACCTACCGAATGGTCTGGGTAAGAGTAACTGTAGACCTAATATGACCTTGAAACTATATGCTCCATTTCATATTTCATCCAAATTAACTGCCCTTTTTAAAAAGGCATTTATAATTATCTCTCAGGCCCATAGCCAGCCATTACCTCACTCAAAATCTATGGTACAAGTTGGGCAGAAACAATGCTATCTCATTCACTGACATTCAGATCGTATAGAAACGATGTCATCTCGTGCACCGAAATAATAAGGATCTATACTTTTATAAAATGCGCCCGTAAGAAGGTTACTTCGAAATGTGCGAGGATATTTGAAAGTGATGATCCTCAGATAAAGGGAATGTGTGTATTTTGAACTTATTAAAAAAGTCATTTCTACATAATACGAAGTGAAAAACACGCCGAAGTTTCTTCAGCGCAATCGAGCTTTCTGTACAGCGTATAATCAAGGCCACCGGAAACAGATCTATCTTTCGGTGGTCTCGGTATAATGCTGTATGAGCCGCGGCCCATGAATCTTTAACCACGGACCGTTGGTGGCCTGTCCCATATCGTTGCCAGATGTACGATTATGGCTAACTTTAACCTTGAATAAAATAAAACTACTGAGGAGGCTAGAGGGCTGCAATTTGGTATGTTTGATGATTGGAGGGTGGATGATCAATATATCAATTTGCAGCCCTCTAACCTCAGTAGTTTTTAAGATCTGAGGGCGGACAGAAAAAGTGCGGACGGACAGACAAAGCCGGCACAATAATTTTCTTTTCAGAAAACTAAAAATGAAACAGAGATTATTGCAGTACGTATATATCCATTGTTATTTGGTATCTGTTATCTGCTATTAATAATAGCTGATTAAGCTAATCTAAAAACAACAACAAACAACGTAACGATGAACAACCACGTTCAAAGTAGGCCGGATAAAAATCACAGCCAACTTAAAACACTCGACTTTTTACCTGCCCTTTTTTTATAATCCTGCAATAATGATAACAGCTACGCACCTTTTGAAGAACAAGTATTGTTCCTTTTTCATACCTAATACCTGGTAAATGAGATTAGTAAAAAAAATAAATAAAAAAATAAAGACTCAAAAACTGACAAATTGAAAAATCCAAGTTTTACGAGCTTATGGTACAATTTATGTACGACAGGAGGAATTAAAAGCAATAAAAATTAGTAATCGGAAGATCCTTATTCCATTCAAAACCGTATTATACCGAAAATGGTACGAGTATTATTATCATATAGAGTAAAGTCTTGCTCGTTGAGTTTAAGAGTCATTGTGAAGCAAAGACTTTAGTGACTTGTTCTTTTAAAAATGTTCCATCCAAATTAAACACCCCAAAAATTCCTTAATTGATTACTTTTATACCTTACACAGGCGTCGCACCTCTCAGGGTCATTGTGGAGTTACCAGATATGCCTTAAAAAAAAAAAAGACATACTCGAAAATCCAATTTGCACATCATGGGTCTGACACATATTTGGTATAACAAGATAAAATGGAAAATCTTCGTCTTCATTACATCTTAATTCGTCAAGCCCGGGGGTTCCCAACCTGGGGTTTATGTAACCCCCAGTGGTACATTTGGACTCTCCAGGGGGTACATTGGGAGAATAGCCAATACTGCGCAATACATGATGTAATATGCAATGAGGTTGCACAATGTCGTGTCTTTTTTTTTATTTCTTCATTTTAGTAAGCAAAGCTTTCACGTAAGTTATATCAAGAGTAAGGTGAATACCATTTGTTTTTCACTACAATGGACCTTCCCGCGGCTGTAATCTGTACCCGTACCGGGCCTGAAAAGATCTACACAAACAGATTTCATAATGAAATTATATCACAATATAATTTCATTGTTTTTCTTTTTCATCCTCAATTTTCAGGGGTACACAGGAATCTATAAAAATGCCCAAGGGGTACAGAAGAACGAAAAGGTTGGGAACCCCTGGTTAGTCTTTCATTTCTCAATGCTATTTTTCTAAACAGAACCTACGAGGTGTTCGGGAACCGTTGCTGGTTTGTGGTTGGCTGCTGACTTGACTTTCGGTTTTGGAATAAGGGCATTCAAAGGGCTGG